>NW_010523626.1:0-47871 GCF_000687285.1 Phaethon lepturus | reverse complement strand
TGTCCCCCCCCCCCCCCCCCCCAAACAAAAAAACCTAAACAAAAAAAAACCCCAAAACTTAATAATTTTCGAACCCATCAGTTTCCTGATTAGTGCCTTAACTATATAAAAAATTAATTACCCTTTCTTCTATATGCTTGATCTTATCTCTTGAGACGGAGTATAAGCGTGAACAGATCAAGAATTTAAGTTGACATAGTTTTTGAAAAATATTCCAGACATGAAGAAGAACATCGACGTCGTGAAGAAGAGATGATGCGTCAGAGGGAACAGGAGGAATTACGACGACAGCAGGAGGGAGGATTTAAGCCAAATTTCATGGACAATGTAAGTAAAATTCTATGACAAAAGTCAAAATTATAAAAGAATTTTTTTATTGTAATGTTTTTTTATACACTAGGTATTGACCTTCCACCTTCTTGTTCACTGTATTTCCTTCAGTATTCCATCGTTCTCATGAGGGGAGTGGTACAAATTTAGTAGTGTAGTTATTCTCTTGTACGATGGCATCACTGTTACTTCTCCTACAGGCTGGTGATGTAACATTTCAGTTAAGTGAAAGTGTTCAGATAATAATGTGCCTTTTTTATTTGGGGAAATTATTTTTTCCAATAAAATAATAGAATTTTTCTAAGTGGGAGGTCATGGGAATAAATGATGTTTCCATGAGAAGGTGTCCTGGTCTGACGGAAGGTTTAAATTTTAAACCAATTCAGGCTGTTAAGCTTGTTTGAATTGTTTGGTTTGGTTTATGCTTAACCTATTAAGAATAATATACTTCAGAAACAAAATGGGTGGTGTTAACTAGGCACTCTCCCCTTTGACCCTACTGTAAAACTAGGATGAGGAAACCTCAACATCTTTACTAAATGAGACCAAAAGATTATAAAGGTGGGGAAAAAAATGGTCCTCTGCTATAATTTCTACATTATTTATATTAGTAATTTAGGTGTGTTCTGCCTCTGAAGACTCATCCTGCAGGACTAGCAAAATGGTGGTATCAGAGGAGTCAGCTTCTCATTTTTCATGATCTGTTTTGGTCAAGGGTATGATTTTTTTTTTTTTTCCTACCAACCAAAGCAGTTAAATGAATGCAACCTGTATTGTGAATGTGTTAGTTTCATGTGAGGAATGCGTTAGTTTCATGTGAGAAGGATACCTTTTAATATTACAGCTATTCTTAGTGAGGAAGCAATGAATAAGTGATCCACACAATGCTCTTCTACGTTATTATAACAGCTGTACTCTGCAGGAGGGAATTCTGCTCCTTGGTACATAAATCAAAAATAAACCACTGGTTTCTCAGATACTTTCTGATTATGTGTTTCGTGGAAGACATGCTTATTTTACATTCTATACTATAACATTTTCTGTAGGTTTGAGAAGACTGTATTATGTATATTCTGAGACACCCTAAGAGAAGTTAGAAGATAAAAAATGTCCTGTTCTCAGCAGGACATCTTTTTTTCTGTCCACTGCCCCTTAGTGTTTTTAGTAAAGATGAGGAGGAAGCAAAATTGTTCCTCTGTTACTAACAGCTATTAGTTAATTCTGCTGATTGTGTGTTGAGAAACTTGCAGCGGAAAATAATCATTTATTTCCATATGTGCTCACACTAAAAAAGGCATGCTGAAAGCAGTTTTATTCTTTGGGGTGATGAAGATCAAGAATTCAAAACTTGTAACGTCCTTTAGTGTGTTCCCATGTATTGTTAAACATACTTTGTGAAATAGCACATAGCAATTGTCTGATGTAATTAGAAATAGCACTTACCGATTGTGACTTTTGTAGTGCCAAATAAGAAACTTCATCTTGCCTTAATATCTTCATGTAGCATCTTCTGGGGTATCCTGATTTTCTGACCCTATAAGCTACCTGTCAGAATCCTTTGGTGGCTGATCTGTGAGACCCGTGCTACTCACTGCAGAGTGCTGCAGAAATGGGAAGCTGGGGAGCCAACCCACACACTTGAGATGACAGTAGCTCCCTCAGATTCCTTTGCTGTTAGGAGATTGTGGCCCATACCCTGCAGCTTGGGCTGCTGGGAAAACTGGATAAGGTTGGCCACCGCAAGCTCTGCTGGTTTTCTTCTTGCAACTTTCTTGAGTCAGTATTATTTAGCCCCTGTGCTTGAATTGCTTGCCACAGTTTGGCCATCCTCGTGCTTACCTGCATCTTTAAATTCTGAAGCGTGTGTGAATAGAAATTGATCAAGTTGGTGTGCTGGACATGGGAAAAATGTATCGTGAGAATGGAAGAGGAATGGTTAAAATGGAAAGCACTTCAATCACTATGCATAGTTTTTGTGATTTTTAGATGATGATATTTTCTTGGGGGAAAGGTAAATGTGGCATAATACTTTGGAATAGTGTAGCTTTCCCAACTGGGTTGCAATACTTGATTTGTGTGTTCATCTGGAACTAATTAATACACTGCAAGAATACGTGGATGTAGTGGTGCAGTGACAATCCTATCAAAAGCATTATATGTTATACAAGGGAATATATAGTACAGGTGGTAGTTTTTTAGTATCATGTGAAGTTAAAGTGGCATTAACAATAATTAAAAAAAAAACATTTTCTCTAGTTTTCAGACTGTTCTTTAGTATTGTGGTTACGTGTTGACATATGTTTTACTTCCAATGTCCTTTGGACTGTAAAAGAGGAAGAATTGAAACAAAATTAGAATTGATGTATGTGCTTTCTTTAGCAGCTGTTTTGAATAAGGGCAGTTATGTAACTAAGCATGGCCTATCATTTTATAGATGTTCATTATAACATATCTTTAGGTAACTGTACTTAAGTTGTGTAGTGTGAATGGGAGTTTGGAAAAGCCTTTGCATTTTGCAGCAGAGAAGAATTGTAAACCATTGCTGGAGATAGCAACATGATACATCCAGTCTTTTTTCAATTTAATAGAATTTCTTATACAACTAAATTTTTTTGATTTATTCTTACTAATACTTGTTTACTGTGAACAGACTCCAGCTGGTAATTACTTCTAGTCTCAGATTACTACTGTACATACACTGAAGAAAGTTATTCTCTGTTTTAAGAGTTTGAAAGTTACGTCTTGGTGGATATTGCATTTTATGATACTGGTGGATAGTTTTTACCATATCAGGTCTTGATAAACTCTTTTGGCATAATCCTTATAACATATTAAAGTCTTCTGCCAACTGTGTATTTAAAAGGAAAATAATAATTGTTTCTAATCCTTGTTTTTGTTTCTTAAAAGCTTCGAAAAGTAAGCTTCCTTCACTTATATCCTATTCCTTTTTACTGTTCAGTATAAAAGAAGGACATAAATGGTAAGTGCAATGACAACTTCTCATGTAAGGCTGCAGTATTAGGCTTTCCTGTTTAAAATTTCTTTCTGTATCCTTTCCCTAACTTGCTAAACTTCGATTTTTTCAGTATGACTACTTTTGAAAAATGTCTTGCGGTCAAGTTTGATGCAGTTACCAGTTACTTGGTTTAGTTACAGATGATAAAAATATTTTTTGTGTGGGGATTTATCTTCCTGAAGCATTCTTGTTCATGGTGATGTTGTATGTTAAAAATCTGATTGCATTGATTTTAAATCTAGTGGGCAAACTAGTGATACTTAAGCAATTTATTAGTCTAGTTGTGTGATCTCTAGTAAATAAGTTATTGATAAACACTTTTGTATTTGTTACGGTTTTTTCCTTGCTTTCTAAAAGTTGGTTAATTGCTGTTACAGCTCAATATATATGCATACTAATTTCATGATAGCTTATTCAGGAAACTTGTTTTTCTGTAATGTTTTGCTTATTTTTACTTTGCATACATATTTCTTGCTAAAAGAGGAGCTTGCTGATGGTGACTGGAGACAATATTTTATTTTTCATCAGCACAAATATTTAAATAGTACTTCTAAGTGCTAGTAATACATTAATTATTCAAACTGTGCAATGGTTACTATGCTATTGTGAATGGCTTACATAAATTTACATTGTCAAATCTCCATCAGAGCTTTTTCACCAAATAATTCCAGTTCCAGGAACTACTTTTATTCACGTCACCAACTTAGAAGAGTGAAAGGAGAGTTGATTTGGATTTAGTGTATTAAAATAGTTTTAATGTGTCTACAAAAGAGACCAAGATACGTAGGAGTTGTAGTCTTAGTTTTATGGTGCACAGACTTAATTCTGTAGTAACACTGCAAAATAGTGTCAAATGGGCATTGTACTTAACGAAACAGTAGCTGTGATACTGGCCTGCAGTTTACAGCTCTTCCTACTGATGGTTTAAAGAGGGATTGAATTTGAGATTTCTGGGTGTCCTTGTCCTCTTCCCTCCAAGGAGACTCCGCCTTTTTCAACTGTAACTTGTGGATGTAGGGAACTGTTTCTTGTGAGTTCATGAGTTTCAACTTCTGAATGCTTGCTGTTCTTTCATGTGAGACTGTACATTAAATACTTAGCTTTTTAAAACTCTTAGTCTTTTCAAAAACTGTCTAGATGTTGTTTTGCTTTCCTTTATGTTTTCTTACACAGAAGCTGCTCAAGTATGTTGTGTAAGTATCAGCCTAAAGTGGCAGCTGCTAAAGCACTGGTGGTTGCCTCAGCAGCAGAGATTGTAGTGGGCTTGAATCAAAAGATGTAGACAGATGAAAGCAAGGGAGTAAAAAAGCACATCCCAAAGCACCAACAAAGTTCATAGCTTCAGGAATGCCAGAAACTTGATTGAAAAAACTGCACTTAGCCTTTGTTGTAGGAGTTTTGTCCTTCTTTGGAGCGATTTATACATCTAGCTTCCCATTTCTTTATTATTTAGAGCCTACTGAGGTATATCTTATCCCTCACTTCTGCATTCACTTGCAAGTTAAGTAGTAGATATTTTTGAAAGAAGACTATCAGTTCAATTTCCTTGGACTTCTGTAATTCAGTAAATAGTTTTTTGTACTTCTTGGCTCTTAGGTGACTAGAACTGCCTTTTTTTTCCCCCCTGTCTTCTGATTCTATTATGCTCAAAAGCCCCAGTTATGTAAGAACTTAGAATTCTCACTGCAGGATTTTTTCCTACCTTATTCAAAACTGAACTAAGCTGAGGCAGATTTCCAGTAATAAATAAATTAATGAACATTTTGAAGGATTGTCTCAAATTTGATCTGTTTCTACTAGTAACAAATTTTGGTTATTTTACCCTGACAGCCTAGTGTACTTAAGCTGAGGGTGGTGAAGTTTTGTGAGGTTGTATGAATATAGTCTCTGTTTCTTAACAAACTGCTTTAAAGCTAAGCTGCTTTATAAAAGCTGTTTTGTAGAGTTTAGTTGGGAAAGATAAATGACTTCATTATTGCAATCCAGCATACGTACTCATGGAAGAAGTAGTTACTGTTTGACACCTTAAAAGCCTTTTAAGGTAAAACTAGCTCAGAGAAAGGCTGATCATTAAATGTAGAACTGAGAAGAAAAAAACCAAACCCAACCTGACAACATTCCTTTATTCCTGCTTTCTTGGCAGTGGTTTTACTTCAGTGATCAAGTTTCTTCCAGTGCATCAAGCAACATAGGCTAGGCCTTTGAGCAAGCAGTTTATAAATATGCAATTTGTGGTTTTGTGGGTGGGCTTAGGTTTGGCAGTAGCACTATTTTTTTTTTTCCAGGATTGGAGTAATATGTATCAGTAGATGCTTAAATCTTGCATTTCTTGTGTCCCTCAACTAGTGTTTTCGATATTAAATTTGGTGATTTAGGTAAGGATAATTCCTTAACAGGCCTTAAAATGTTCACATTTTATTATTTTCAGAAACTAAAAAAATTATTTTCTGCCCTTAATTATACTGCCAGGTATCAAAACTGTCTTAACTGTCATACCTGCTTTTAGTCTGAAAAGACATTGCATAAAAATCGATGCAGAACTTCAGCCATCTTTTTGTAGCATATTGTGTGTCTCTACACATAAATTGAAGCTATTTGTGGAATAAGATACTGCTCGGTTGCAGCTGTTTGTTTCATTACTCTTTTAGGGCGGTTCATAATTGACTTTCTAGATTATGTTTTTATGTATATCAAGGTTGCTATGGTGGTAATTTTTCAGTAATGCAACAACTAATCATTACAATGTTGCATTTAGTTTATAACTTCGTATTTCAGTGTGTGTGAACTGTGAATATTAAGGATAATGTGATAAGTTTTCCTTGAGTTATATTATAGATATTTAGGAGACTAAAATCTTTTACATCATCTTCTAATGTTTGCACAAAATGCTTTAGAACATAATACTATTTACTTCATGTGAACTTGCAAAAACAGAACAAGTGACCATTCATAAGTAATTTTTGTGCTGTCGAAAGTGCATAAATCTCAAATATAAATTTAGGTGTTGCAGTACTACTTGTAAGCATTCCCAGGTTTGTTTTCCTCTATAGTAATTGATAAGGAATTTTTTGTCTGTGTTTCTTAGATTGTTTGGTTTTGTTAATAATTTAATTTTCTTTCAGTAAGACTAATGGATCAAGAAACTAAAAGAACGCTTTTCTAAAGATACTTCATATGCAATAGAAAAATGACATCTGTCTTTGCCAGTCGTAGTGTTTCATGAGGCCTCAGATTTAGCAGATGCCCTTTTTGTTCAAATATTAATGAAAAGACTTCAAATGCATCTGGTGTGCTTGTTTATAGAATGCTCCATTTGTGTACTTAGCTTCTTCGAGTATTTAATTGATTTTACAGATAAAAATGAAAAATCTATTAAAGAGCAGATGTCATAAATCTATATTCCATATTTTTAACATAATTTCTGAAAATTGTTGCTGCTCACAAGGTAAAAAAAAATAAAAATCTACTTACCTAACCTAAGTTCCTCACATATTGAGTTCTTCTGTTTTCCATTTTCTGACAAGCAAGAATGAGGCTTTTATTAATAATTAAAAAAAAATCCTTTGTTAATGTAATTGTTTGATAAATGCCCTACATATTTGAAGAAACCAAAATCAATGTTGCCTTAATAATTTTCATTTTTTCTTCCTCAGCTACTGGAGTTAAGTTTGACTTGGAGTTTGTACACGTATTTACCCAGACTAAGAAGAAATTAACTTTCAGTTTCAGTTGGCTACTTGGTACCCATTTTGGAGTCATTCTCCTGTCTAAATCCTGAGTTCTCACTTGGTGGCATTGACCTGCAGCCAAAATAAGTTCCTCTGCTTAGAAAAGTTTGTCTTTATTCCAAAGGGTCTGTATTTAAAGAAAGAATAAAACACCCAGAAAGCAGTAAGTGAGTCTGTAGAAATTGTATTTTTGATGTGAGGAAACCTGTTAGTGGATCTGTTGCTTAATGTGAGGAAAGTTTATTTATAGATCTGGTTTCTCTCTCAAGAGGCAGTGCTTTCTGAGTATTTTTTTTTCTTACTGTGAGCAGTAGGCCACTGACCTTTTGCTTAGCATCTGACGTTTTGCTTCAGTAGCTCTCACTGAGTGAGAGTGGTAATGCAGTAAAATGAGACATAGAAATTAACTTGTCTTAATGAGGTTGCCTGTCTTTTTATACCAGGCTAAATGCTATTTTTACTTAAAATATTTAGGAGTTTTCTCATTGATTATTTTACAAGCCACTTTTCTGTAGTGTAGGCATCGGGTAGGTTTATCTCATTACCAGAGCTAATGCTTTTTTGCTTGTTTTGGGTTAAATCTTCCATGAGGAATACAGAATTGAAGTCTGATATTTGTGTCTTCCATCAAGTCTTTTTTTAGTTTCCACTGTAATTTGCCAGAGGTTAGGTGTTATTGTTGATGAATTAGCATTTTTAATAAGTAGTGGTTTTTGGAAAAAAAGATGAGATGAGGTTCTGTAGAGCTATTTTGTAACAGTTCAAATAAGTAGTTTAATATCTTGGTTAATAGAAACTAACATTTAAAGAGGCAATTAAATTTATTTAAGGTTTACCATTTAAAGATGTTTTTCCCAAACATTACGATTTCCTGGAGTGGCTAATGGCTCACTAATTTAAGGTTAGCATTGTGTAGGATGAAAGAGTGTTTGTATTAGCTTTGTTTTGTATATGACTTGAAGCACACTGCTTTTACTAGTGTGCTGAATGCAGTTTTGTTGATATACTTGTGGCAGTTTAGCTGGTGTCTTTTCTAAATGTATTAATACCAAAGATCTGAAAAAGGCAATATAATGTTGAAATTAGGTTCCTCAAGCTTGTTTCTCTTCTGTATATGGTGCTGGTTTTTATAATCCTTTTAAAATTTTATTTACTTGTGGAGTCCTTGTATTTGTTGCTCCCAGCCTTTTCTGAATTATTAAACATTTGTTTATCTATAGGGAAACTTGTATGTTCTTTAGGTAAGAACTAGCTATTTTTGTTTGTCCCTATTCATTGTGATTCCCATTGTGTCCCTAACATGATTCTGATCTTTGGGTCTTTTTAGGTATCTTTTGATGAAAGCAGACACTGTAGCTTAAGAGTTACGATGCGTGGACTTAGGTCAGGTGATTTAACTAGAAAACATTTTTTTAAAAATCCATTTGGATTTGTTCAGATGACCAGTTTCTTAAACTGTTGATTAAAGTACTAGCATTGCCTGGTACAATGTATATTGTTTTCCTCAGTCAGAGCTCTGTTTATTCAAATGATAAGTGTCTGTCTTCATTCAAGCCTACCTCATCTTGCTCCTGTTTCACAGTAAATGACCTGCAGGTTGTATAAAAGTACTAGCTGGAAAACAATGGAGTGCTGGAAAACTATGGAGCCTGGTTTCATGCCAGGAAGTTTCATTGATGCTTCTTTTGTTCATGTTTTGTATGTTTAAGTGCTGTATGTGTGGATGGGCCAGATGTTGGGGAAACCTTAAACATTGAACTATTCTGATTGTAAGAAACATTCATAATGTATAAAAGACTGCATATGTATGTTAGAAGCTTCTCCTACAGGACCTCTTCGTAGTGATGAAAATATGCTTCGATCTTGATTTAAAACTTTAGCTTTCAGCTGCCTTTTGGCAAATACTTGTACATTCTAATCGCTTGGTAACTCAGATCAGTTATTGGATAGCAACTACAATTGGACTCTTTTTGTGTTACAATTTAGTCAGCATGCATTACATCTACTCGGTGAGGAAAAATTGCTAATACAACAGTCTGGAAGAGTCATGTTTAGTATACTGTGGCTATAACTAGTGCTGCTTTTAAAGTGTTTTAAGTTGGTTTTGCAATGTTATATTTGACATTCCAATTAAGTTGTTAGATTTTTACATAACACTTCATGATAAAGGATGTTCTTGGCTGGTTAATTTTTCTTCTAAGTAAACATTGATGATATTGAGTTCATCTCACCCTTGATGTTGCAGGTGGGGAAAACTGTTGTTTTGAATCAGCCCAGTGTTCACTCTTTTTGAACATTTGCTTAGATTTGTTTAATGTGCAAGGAAAATGTAACATTTGGGAAATCTAAAATGCAACATTGTTTTATAACACCCAATTTTCAGTTAAATATTTTAGTGTATTTCTGCATGATGGTATAGTTAGCCCAGGCTTTCTTACCAGTTAAACAGCCCTTCAACTCCACACCCACCAGGGTGAATTGTGGAGTGCATCTTAAATTAAATCATTTGCAACTTGTTCTGTGGAAGTAAGGTATCCTCCATGCTTCCATGGATGTCTGTTTTGATACTTCAGTTCTAAGCTGTAGTATAAGATTCTCTAATATGCCTCTGAAAATGTGAATATATTGTGAATGTAATGTGATTATATTGTATGTATCAAGTGTGAACTTGGAGATATGGTGGATATTGCTTTCAGAAAGTATTTTTGCAGGTAAGTAGACAGTTAAGTGCCTTAAATTGATTACAAATGAAAAAAATATTTGTGTTATGTTCAGCTGCTGAACTATATTTAATTTATATTTTTAATATCATTACTGCCATTAAAAAAATGAAGGTAATAGAAAGGGGAAAAGTGTTTTCATATGTTGGTTCCATGGAACTAAAGTGGTTCTTAACTCCTGTGGAACTGAATTAATTGACAGAATGTTGCAATGAGGAAGTTGCAATCAAGAGAGTTAATATATAGATATGTTTATTTTAAAATATTTTTTAGATCTGTTACAGTGGTTACCTTCTCTAAGCACCTTTGTCGTGTGAAAAATGATTTCTGAATTATATCTTAAAATATTTCAGAAGTAGAATTTTACCTTCCTTGTGAGTGTTAGTTGTTAGATCAAGGGGAAATTTTGACAGAATACCTCTGTTCCTGTTTGCTCTCAAATGGTCAACAGCAGTGACACTTGGGGGGGAAAAAAAATATATCTTTGCAGTTATACCCTCAGAGAGTGCTTCATCTGTATAGCCATAGACAATGAAGGGACATGGTAGGATTTTCATTTACCTGAACAGATGATGTAAAGATGACTGAATAGAGGCATGTAATTAAAGTAGTTAGATTTTATTCCTTGTTACTGTTTATATGCAGTTTGTTTGGGGCCAGATTTTGCCATCAGGTTTTTGGCTAGTAAATGACATTTCCCATACATTGTGAGAAAACGAGGAACTATAGTTAACTTGCGTTTTTAGTCAGTTTTATTCTGTAGATGTTGTGTATACAATATTTTACTGTATTAGAACAAATGGAAATGGGAGAGGTGGGAAGAATCCTCAGGAAATAGTGATATGAGTGCAGTGTTTTAAATGCAGTATTAAAATTCAGAGAAGCAGCAAGTAACTACAAGAGAAAATAAAGAAGCAGAAAAGACAAATCTCAATATGGAGCAAAGTTCTGTAATCAACAGATTAGGTTCTACTGTAAAAGTTTTACTGTCTAATTTCACAGAAGACATTCAGAAAAATTCCTAGGCATGTAGACAACTTCTGTACTTGTGATAGTTTTTAGTATTGAGGATGGGTGAATATCTCTGCATCCAAATCAGTGACTGAATTCTCAGTTGTCTCCATGATACAGTGTCAATGCATGAATGTCTTTCCAAAAAAACACGGAAGTTTATACTACTACCTTTTCTGGCTCAGACACTACATAGTCTTTTGTTCATCTCTTCTGAGATGGAAACCAATAATCATTATTCAAATTTTTCTCACATGATTTTGAATTTTCTTTGTCTTTTCTAGTTTGCGTGATTCTAGTTCAGGGAAGTGGTTATTTTCTGCTTTTCATGACATAGGAGTGAGAAAATGTCTCCATTGTATAACAGTTCAAGTATTTTGCACTGTTCTAGTTTAGTTTACTTTCCACTGCAAACTTAAATTGGGGGGGTGGGGAGAGGGAATCAATCTTTGACAGTATTTTAGCTGTTTGCTGAGAGGCACTCTTTGCTGCAGGCAGTTTTCACTCTAAGGTATTAGCCATTTTCAGTTTCCTTTCTTGTGAAGTAACTTCAACCAGCTCTTAAGTTGCCTTCTTGCATCAGTATTTTTCTACAAGATTTTTTAGTTTTGCTTTTGCTAATTTTGAAGTAGTAGGTCAAATATTTCCAGGGTGGAACAAGCCCAGTGTATCATATGCAGGTTGAGGAGTAGCAGGAGTGCTTGGGAGTCTTTGATGTTGTGAAAAATGGTACTTTCCTTTTTCAATGTTGGCGTTTTGGTCCATGTTTTATAAAAAGAAAATATATCTTTTTGATGCAGTTTTATGTTTTTATATATATACACTCATATTTTGTGTGATGTCACAGGTTGCTCTCTTAGAGGTGGAATTAACTAGAAAATTTTGTATTTAAAAAAATTAGAGAAAGGGACACCTGAAATCCAAGTAAAATCTGGTAAATAAGATAACGGTTCTTCTGCATTATAAAGGAAGGAAGAACATGTGGACTGCTGCCTCTTATAAACAACAGTTGTATCTGGAAAGTATGAAATACAATTTTTTCTTGGCCAAGATGCAAGAACAGCAAGTATATTAATGTACTGAGCTGTCCTTTGACTTAGATTTTGAGGAAGACTTCAAATCTTACAAGTCATATTGAAACTAGTTTTAAGAAAAAAGATTACTTGTAGCAGTATCTTTTGAGATAATAGTAATGTAGCGGTTGTCCATGCTTGAATGTTTTCAGTACTTGTAATCAGATTGTGTTAGTAAGACTTTGCAGCTTCTGTAGATGACAGTCTTTTTAGAGTGCTAATGTGTACAACAAGATTTACATTATAGTGTTTAGTAAAAATGTGTTGCATTTTCTGGGATCTTCTAGGCTCCTTGATGCTCACAAATTTGAGGGGCCTCTAGATGGTCTGTGGGCTTACGTCTTTTAGATTAGCCTAGTGTCTGTCTTTTCTGTATTAGTGTTTTCTGTCAGGGGATTATTAAACATTGCTGGTTAGTGAGATGTCCCCTAAATGTATTTGTAATATGAGTAATATTAGTGCAGTTAAACTGCTTTCTTTTCCAAAACTCTCAGTGTAGACCTGACTTAAACATGGCATGAGGATTGGTGTGTTGACAGGAAGTTAGCTTCTTCAGGTTGGGTTTTGTATCGTGCTGTAGGAGGATGACTTAAAAAACAAAGCATACTGGGAGGATTAGAGTTATTTAACACTGTACTCTTCCCCCAAAAAAACCCAACAACTTGCATGTTTTGGAAAGTAGAAGCTAGTTTTACCTAAGCAAAGGAGGATGTCAAACTGTCTTCCTTCTTGTAAAGATCAGAAATGGCTGGTATTAAAATAATGGTGAATTTAAGAGAGTATGTAACTTTCTTTTTGAAAACTGTTTCTGCTCAATCTGTAAGATTGAAGTGTTGAGTGTGTGTGTGTTCTCTCTTTCTCACATAAAACTGCAATCCATTTCTGTCTTTTCCACTGTTAATATTTTTAGGTGGTGCACTGAGATACTATTCAATACTTAGTTAATGAAGTTGTGTAATGGAGTACTATTGTACCCAATTCTTAATTCTGTGTAAAATATTCTTCTATGTGTTACAAGGTATATCAAGACTGACATTTTCAATATACTATGATAGCTGTCTTGCACATTAACATAAAATTAGTATTATTTTTTATTACAATAGATCTGTGTTTTTAAAACATTGTTTGAGGTAATTTTTTTTTAAGAATAACTTGAATTTAGAGTAGTAAATATTTTTGGCTTGTTTGAACTGTATTTGTTTTCTTTTTCTTGGAGGGGTTCAGATGCTGAGGACTACACTCAGCAAGTGAGTGCTCTCCCAAAGATGTGAAAGGGAAATGAAGGAAGGCCCCACAAAACTTGAAGACCTTTCTTGTTTGTTCCCAAACCAAAAAAATAGAGACTAAAGATCCCAGTGCATGGGGGTTTTTCTCAAATACCTTGCTATACTTTTGCTGTTAATTAGTTTTAAAAGATATTCCCCTGTTTTAATAACATTGATATTTCCTTTACAGTATTATTGAAGTGATGGAAATATATAAGAAATGCACTGGTGTAATAATAGATCTTTTTTCAATGAGGGAAACAATTCTTGTTGTCAACAGCTATAATTATCATTGTTACTACCATTAGGAATGTTTTTCCAACTTGTAGTATTTACTGGAATATATATATCTGCATATATTTCATGCAGTGTGTATTCCTGTTTTTACCGATGTGATAGGTATTTTAATGTATAGTTTTTTTTTTAGTGATGTAACTTAGTGAGGCATCGCCATCAACTCTGTTCATGACTTGAGCCACCGAGGAGAAAATTGGCTTTAAGTTATCTTCTGTAGCCCTATTAGAATGTTTTTCTCAAAGACCAAGTCGTGTTGAGAGCTATTAAACCTAATGAAAATTCTTTTTATTAGAGTTCCTTTTTAAAAATAGGGCTGTGTAGTTTCCTGTTACATATTGTATAGCTACATTTACTTTAGCTGTTGTCTAGTTTAATCTATTTGATTGTGTAATTTTGTGTGAAGTGAGAGAGCTTAACTTACTTTAAACTCCTGGGTGGGAGCTATCAGTTGGTTCATAGAATTCTTGAGTAGTTTAAGCTGGAAGAGATCTCTGGAATCATCTAGTATGATGTCCAGCTCAGAGGAGAGATTAGCTCTAGATTTAGGTTGCAGTGCTCAGGAACACACAGAAATCTTGTGTTTTGAGAGAGAAGTGTTTTTCATTTAAAATTATTTAATATTACTGCCTGTGATGGAATAAAATGAACTATTTTGGAATATCATAACTTTCAGAACTTACATATAAATCTTAACTGATGGATAAACCAAAGAGGGAAGGGTAACAAGAGGGCTGGGTGGAAGAGAGGTCTTTTATTAACTCCTTCCTGGCAGCTTTACTTCCAGTGAGCCTAGTCATTGGCTTGAAGTAGTGGAATATTCTGAGAAAAAAACCAACTAATGCAGAGCCAGAAGTATCCCCCGAATTCTAGTTCTAAGTGCCAAACTAATGATTTTAACTACTTGTATGATTTATGTCTTTAAAATATAGGCGTCTTTCAGTAAATTACAATTTTGTGTAAATTTAAGGGACTTAGGCCTCCTGGAGAGGCCTTTGGAAATAATTTTTCTTTACCTAGAAAGAACTTAATGAAATAAGCCACTCTGGAAGGGAGTAATGAATTCTAGTAAGAGGTGCAGAAACATCTTACCTATTTTGACAAATATAAAGTCTGCTAAAGAGTATAATGCAGTTTCCATGTTTCCATGTTAATGGAAACTGGTGACAATCAACAGCGCTGTGAATTACATCTCGCTCTACACACAAAACTTAGCAAAAGTGCTACTAAAGTTTATGGGGTAAGTGCTCTTTTGGTTTTTTTTGAGAAGGGTTTTTCTTGATGCTGTCTCTTAGCATTATTTTGGCCACTATTCCTTAGCTGAAAGGTGAGTGAATAGTCCTATGATAATTGAGAAGTGCATCTCCTGGCTACAAACACTTGAAGAAAACTGTATGATCTGTCATCTTAGTATTTCTGTTGATACCTTGCTTTTTGCTTTTCTGAAATATTCCATGCCATATTTATTCCATACTAGAATTTTTTGACAGTTTTGTTACCATGAATATTGCATCATTTGGAGACAAGATTTTTCATTTTCTTCTACAATTGCAAGGCCTGTTTCCAGGGGAAAAAAAGTAGTATTGTTTTGTCAGTTAAAAAAGCTATTTATAACTGCTTGCATTTTTATTTTCAATGTGAGGAGGGAATTGCATCTGATACATTCTCCTGTATCAATTCTTAGGAGTCTTCTCAAACCATTAGTTTCATGGTTTTGTAGAGTGGATTTAAAAATATACTAATACATTAAAAAAAAAAACAAACCAGAAGAATCAGCTTGGCAGTTCTGTTTATACTTGGACTACTGGTATCAATGGTGATTGAGGTGTGCATGATGATTGAATGTTGTGCATGATATACCCTGAATGCTCAAGAAGTCTTGTTTCTAATAATTGTAAAAAGGGGAGAATCCATACTATATTAAATGTACAATATATACATAATTTGAAAACTGGGAGTATTCAGTATTTTTGTGTAGATCTACAGTTGACATTCAAAGCAGTTGGAATTGTGAGAATCTCATTTTTAATGCTTGTATCTAGAGTAATTAGCAAGTATAACGCTGTAATTGCCATCATAGCAGTTTTTCTAAAAGCAAATTACTCAGATAAATCAGACCTTCTTGAGGTTTTTTTGCATTATTGAGTTGTGAAGTATTTTACAAGACTCCTGCAACAGAAGTAATTTGGAAAGCTTTCTTTTGAGTTGTGTAAAGATTTATCCTTTTACAATAAGTGATTATTCTTTGCTTGCTTCCCTTTTGTTTTTTTTTTGTTTTTTTTTAATCTTCCTAAAGCTTAAATTACACCTTACTACACATCCTTTGTCTTAATGGCTTTCTTTTCCCCCTATAATTGCCTATCATCCATTTTTCTTGTTCTCTTACAGTTTAAGTTGTTTTCCCAGGTACCGGGTGACTTCGGAGGTTCTTAATTGCCTCCCTACATATTTCTCTAATAAAAGTTTAGCCCTCCTCTCTTGCTGCTCAGTTTTAACACCCTGTTGTGGGTAGTTATGGGTGGCTTCAGGGAAGGGGCTGAAGCAGGCTGATACTCAACCGAAGAACGGGCAGCTGCATAGTGAGGAAAAGAAGCTCTGAGAAGATAACGCTATCATTGTTATGTTCTGCAAAGGGTTTGAAGCTCTCAGGTGGGCTGGAATATCAACCAGCATTGGTTTGGCTACTCTGTTTTAACTGCCTGTTGGTATGCCTTTGTTGTATTTTGGGCAAAACCTGTGGAACAGTTGATCTAACTTACCTGCAATAACTTGTTTATGCTCACATAGTAAATAGCTGTCTAGGACATGATGTGTGTGGGATAGGACTGAATTTTTGTTATCATCTGGACTCCTGCAAATACAAGTTTTGGCCAATTATCTAAATACATGTTTTTATAGTTAATATGTCAAGCATTTAGTTGCATTAATGATATATGCTGTCAGTTAACATTTGAAATTGTGTATTTTCTCTATTTGTCTTAAATTTGCTAAATCTGTGTTAACTGTACAGAAGAATTTCCTCATGCTGAAAAAAGAACATAGTTGTGAACATGCAGCAGTAGGAATAATAATTCTTGTAGGCCTGTTGGTAGTTTAACAGGCAGCAGAGATCAAAAGGCACATTTATGGATCTTGAGTCTGTAGCTGAAATATTTTTTTATATGGTAATAATTCAACACCAACATTAAAGCTATAAAACAGCAAATAATTACTTCATATTTTTTTATTACAAAGGTTAGACTAGATCAAAAAAAGTAAAAGTTACAGGTTCTACTCTTTGTTGTACTTACTGTTAACTGAAGACTGGTAGCATTTCAAGCTGAGAAAAAACATTGGTTTATTGCTAGGAGGAAGTGTAGTGTGCTTTTAAAAAGAAATGTATGTTATAGCTTGCCAGTGCTTCTATCCTTTGTGAAGAAAACAAGTCAAGTTCTAGTAACTAGACAGCTTTATAGTGCTGTACTTAATATCCGTATCTAGCTGGTATTGTACTTGGCCCTGCCTTATATGGCACATTTTACATTAAAAAAACCAGCCACTAACTTGCAGTTGAACCTGAGATGCATCAAGTAAGTTACGTGCAGTAATTCAAAATCTGGTACTTTACCCTGTAGCTGAAGAGTATCTCACAGCTTTTCCCTGTGGCATGTCCTGTTTTCACATATGCACATATGCATGCGTGTGTGCATGCACAGTCTGATTGATATAAATTGATGGCCATGATGGGTTTTCTACCATGTTGGGCTAGGGATTGACCTTGGGGATGATATATCACTTTTACTTCTGCTGCTTCTTGTCAGGGCTGAGGTGTAAAAGCAGACTCAAGACATCAACAAGGTTGTGTGCTGATTTTGTGACTATCCATTGGTATTAATTTGTGAGTGTGATTTGATTCTAATAGAGCTGCTGATTTTACTTAATGTCAGTTGACATTACTGTGAAAGGTCTGACAAAGTAGTTGCATGTTCTGTTACAAAGGTTTAATGGGGGTTCTAGGGTAAGAAAGAGAGGTCCTTCTTAGTGTTCATCAACAGCCTTTCATAGATGGACCTTAAAACTGCCTGTTTCTTGCCTTTTCCTTTCCCCACTAAGCAGTGTTCTTTCAAAAATAGTGTGTAATCTTAAGTTCTTTTTCTAGGTTAATATGAATCACTAGAAACAAAGTTACTGACCTGAGAGCCTTTTGTTATGTATCTTATGACAGTTTCCCACACCAGGGTACTTTTGTAAAACTATTGACTCTATTCTGTGAGATATTGGTGTCTGCTACTTAAGTGTTTGAAGATAGAAGACTCATGCTTGGCATCCTGAACATGATTGAACAAAAAGGAGTTTTGTGAAACTGTAAAAATACTATGAATTTGTTTTGATTTGATTCGTATTTCAGTTTAAAGGTTTCTTTTAGCAAGACTGATTCAGTTGCCTAGTATATGGAATTGTTTTCAAAATGCATCTGAACTTACACTCTTAAATCGTAAGTGGAATGATTTTCAGAATCAGGTAAATTTTTTGTGTATGCTTATTCTCGGCACACATGTTCACTCAAGAGTGGAATATGCGTTAAACATTCTCGATGAAAATTTATGAGAAAAAATTGTTGGTATAAGTTTTACTAGTTTTCATTTTGAACTGTGAATTTGTTTCTATTTCATCCTTTTGATGTAAGCAGTAATACTAAAATACCTTGGAATTATCTGTGATAGGTGTACTTTGTTTTCCCCCAAGTGATGATTTTTGCCACTCTGGGTACTATCTTTTGAGTGTTGTTTCGCAGCAGGCCGTGGTTCATGATCAGTAATGTCAGAACTGCTGACTGAATGACTTGAGCATCAATTGAATCTGGATCAATTTGGTGTGTTATTTGTCTATTTAATATAAATGCATGTTACATAGTTTATGTTGATACTGCATTTTTATGCTGATTTCAAAAGGATGGTCAGTATCTGAACTTGCATAGCAATAGCATGATATAATTTATCAAAAAATGTACCACTACCAAGTTAAGTCAAAGCTATTTGAACAAAGATGAACCGGCAGACTGAGTTGTTGTACCATAATATAAGACTGATATCAGAGTTTTGTTTCCAATTAACACAAGCATGTTTGAGTCATGAAGCCAGATTGACTGTGGTATTGAACCACGGCCTTTAGGCAATACAGTAATAAGACCTCTTTATTTACAGTTAAATGTAAATATACTGCTTACTAATGAAAAACAACATGTGAAGATTATTCATTTGCAGTTGATCAGATAACTATTTGGGAACTTCAGTCTGCTGCATCTGATAAATTAAACTTGTGATATCTAACCTTTATTTAGCATTATGTGAAAATGTACGGCATTGCTATATTGAACTTACTCCATTTGACTTTTTAAAAATGGGAGAGTATCGTTAACTTTATTCCTTGTACATTTTTTAAATCAATGGAAACTTTTGAAACTTGAACATTTTTATTTTCATGGAGTAAATGGGAATGTTTTAAGTTCTAAGAATGATAGGTTGACCATGAAAACTATGTTTACTTTCAGAGAGAACAGGAAATGAGAATGGGTGATATGGGTCCTCGTGGAGCAATAAACATGGGAGGTAGGGATCTGAAGGAAAAAGGCTTCTGTAATATAAAATTTCTTTTTCTTTGGGACTGTACATGTTACTCAAGCACTATTAATGAGTGACGACTACTCGTAAAAAGGAGTAAACAGTAGTAGGAAATAAAAAAAAATTCTCACGTTTTGCTTCCAAACAGCTGGGAGTTTTTTGACTACCTGTAGGAGAAAAATATGTGCAAATTAAGTGAAACAAAAGGGTGGGGGAATGTGATGCTCTAAAAATTATCTGATACAAAAGAGAAATTTTCTGTTCAGAAAATATTTCGTGTTCTTTTGGAGGGACTAAGTAGTCACAGAAATTGGGACTGTAATTGCATACAGTGGAATGATGTAGAGCTTAAAATTGGTAAGTTCTTCTTGACATACCTAACAAAAGATTAATGAATAATGTGGTTGGTGTTCTACTAATTTATTGCGAGTCTGTATTTGCAGATATTCTCAGTTCACTTTTGTGCCTTAAAGTATCGCCACTGCTAAATACTGTTACTGTGAAGTCTGGAAAAGTACATTCTTAATAATTAGTGCTTGCTCCATATATGCAGACTGAAACAGTTTGGAATCCTACTTAACCAGAAATAAGACTGAAACTTAGAATGCTACTTAAAAAAAAAAAAAAAAATCCTCTTACTAAACTGTATTAACTGTCAATATCTGTGTCTTGGAAGCTTCCTGATACTCATTTAAAAAAAATAAGATGATGATTTACAAAAAGTTAATACTATTTTTACATATTTTAAATTTGAAAGTACATATAAAACTTAGTAAACATTGTCAGTTGATCTTTTCAGTAATGTGAATTTGTAGACTAACGAATCTGCTGAGTCCAGATTTTAAAATACATTATTCACCATTTCCTTGCATTGAGACACATTTATAGCTGCAAAATAGAAATAGGCTTTTTCTTTCAGGGAAGATGAAGAGCTTTAAAAAATAATTTTAAAGGAAGACATTGTGAAGTTATTTACAAATAATGAGCTGAAGTGTAAATTGTGACTAATTATTTTGTAGTTGTACTTTTGCATATTATTGTAGTGTACTTGAAAATGTTACTTAATTAGGAGACTTTGTAAATATTGATACTGTGGAAACTACTAATGCCAGTTGTCCAAATCCACAAGGTACACTTTTTACATACAGATTTTAAATGTGTGTTTATAGCAATCTGTTCACAGCCCTTTTCTTGTCAGGTTTTAATGCTTAACAATGATGTTCATCATAAGTCTTGCTCTGTGAGCTTTGTGCTATGACTTTTGATGTTAAACTTGATGCAGATGCTTTCAGAACTAAATGTTTATTTCCAAAAGAGGTTACAGGAACAGTGAACTACTATTTTAAAAAGGGAAAAATATCCATTGTGAATAGGTAAAGATAGTGCTTGTTTCCACAGTATCTGGATTTTAGGTTGTCTCACTGTAGAGATTTTTTTTTTTTTCCCAGCCCATTAACAACCCCACCACTACAAGCAAAAAAACCCTGATCCCAAAAACCTGTAGTAGACCTTTAAATATTAGACCTTTAATTGTTGTTCTTAGCATCTTTTCTCAACATTTCTGTTGGAACTGTAACTTTATTTTTAACTGGCCTTTATCTGTGCCATTTGTGACTTTTCATCATGTGGGATAAGTTGGGAGCTGGAATATCGTCAGTGAGGGAAATACCAGCATGATACCATTATTAGAAAGCAAGGTATCTTTGTGGTGGATTGAATTAGTGTTAGGCTGACTTGTGCAGGACCACTCACTTTTACATTTTATTCTACAGCAAACAAGTTCTGAGGAAATCTGTATGCCTCACCATAGCACTTAACTGGATCTGTAATGCTAGGTGCAGCTGATAAACTTCAAATGGGGGGGGGGGGGGGGAGGGGAGTGTTTTAAAAAGAAAAGCTTTTTTTGGGAACCATCTCTGCATTGATGAGGATTATTGACTGTGGCTTGTTGCCAGCTGTGCCAGAGTTTGGCATGTGCAGTTCAGACACTTAAGAGTGTACTTTTTCAGCCCTCCAGATCGCAGAAGATGACTTTTTTTAGTGTCTGCATTGTGGCATGAACATGGATGACTACTTTCCATTGTTGCTGAACCTGGTGCAGTGTATTAACTGCTAACATCAGTGTCCCACCAAAAAGAATGGACAATCAATGGTTAGCTCTTAGGGTCTGCTTCAGAGCTAGGAGGACCTCTGAGCTATAGCTGAAATGCCACAGTGGCCTCTTGCAGGGCCCCACTCTCTCCTCGCATAACACTCCTCAGTTGTCCTCCTGTCAGAGCTGACTCTGCCTGAAACGGCTTAATAATATAGAGGTTTGATAGTGTAGGTCACTGTATGTCACCCTGGAAGCAGTATGGGTGCATTTATATGATACAGAGGTTAAGAACTTTGTTGCAGTTGAAGGATAAGCGGACACTACCTGAGTGTGGCCAGCTGGCTAAGTTTAATTAAGTGGGTAAGCAAACCAATAACAGATAATTGAGCATTGACTGCTTTTAGTTTATGGCACTACTACCAGCACTGCACTGCTGTCATGATAGTCCTGCAGAGTACTTCTAGCCTCAAGATAAAGATTTCTCCTTACATTGGCTGTTTCCTTCCATGTTCAGTCACTGAATGGATGACACTGAAAAACAGTTTTAGGGCATATTCAACTGTAATTCTCTTTAATTGTAGCTCAGTCTTCTACCTTCTATATGAACTGATCATGGTTGTGGGTAGGTAAGAAGCATCCGACTTCTGCATACCTTTGTTTTGGCTCAGTGTCATAAGGAGAGGTCTTGGGAGTTTCTCATTACTAAGCTCAAATGAGTTCTGCTTTTCAAAATTACAGGATTTTTCTCTTATCACTTCTAATGAACTTGTGTAACACATTACATGTGCTACTGTGTTGCATGGGTTGTTTTTGCTTAAGCAGCTTGGCATAATGTATATGATCAAGCCCAGGTCTGCAATTTTAGCAGCAATACCTTGGATGCAGTGCTTTCACTGACTGCTGTGATATGTATAATCAGGATAGGTAATAATGGTGCAAGTTTGCATACCTGCAGGTAGGCACAGTACTGTATCTGTGCTAAATGGTCTGCTTACAGTGATGTGCATTTATATATTAATTACTAAAGAAGTTACAGTTGTGATGACAGGTGAGAGGTTGATTTTTGGAATAAGTTTATTAGTCTAGCAACACGTCAGATTTCTTGATATTCTTGTATGTTATCATGACTTAAAACATAGGCTAGATTCCAAAGGCGTGTCTTCCATTATCAAATTTTGGATGCACACTTTTGGCTGAAAAGGGTGGATTATCATTGTGGGTGGAAAAACACTTGCATCACCGCCAGTCTTAAAGTCAGTATTTCATAGTAGCAGACATAAATGATATATATAATCACACTTTTTTCTTTCTTATAACAACATGTGAAAATGTTATGAAGGCAATTTTACCTACCTGTTGAGTATGTTAGTGAGTAGTGGCAGAGTGGTGTTTCTTAGCTCAATATTATACCTAAATGATCTCCTCAAAAGATGTCTTTAAGCTTTTCTTCTGGCTCTTGCTGTGAATCAGAATTTTGGAGGTGACTGTTCTGTCACTTTCAATTCTAACAAAACTTCCCTTAGTTTTCTGGTACTTTTACTATAATAAATGTAAATGCAAGATTTATTTATGCCGTATTACAAATAATTTATTGTAAAGCTGGATAGCACCTTTGGTGTTGCTTTTAGATGTTAGGCTAATTCACTGTTAACACTATATACAGTTAACATAATACTGGTAGAACAGTTCTTAAGAGCAAATGTATATTTAGTATGTTATCATCCCTAAAGAGGCAAGTTGCCTTATAGCTGTCAATTACTGCAAAATCACTTGAGGTTTTTGCTAATTTGTGATGTGTATACTGCTTTTATCTGCTATATGAACACTTCAATTCCTGCACAGAAACTGTACAGCTATATTTAGCTGTAAAGTTCAGGATTTTCAAATACATGAGGGAGATGATGTAATGCAAAATAATAGGGATTAAAGAAAATCTGTTTAAAAGCAGATGATTGAGATAAATGTACAGTCTCAAAGAATAATTTTTTTATTTTAGTATTGGAAGTCTTGTACATTTGGCTTTTTAAATATTGTAAATTGTTTGTTTATTCTTGTAAAATTCAGATAGGACAGCTCTAAGTATAGATTGTTTTGCATAGATGCGTTTAGCCCAGCACCTGCTGGTAACCAAGGCCCTCCTCCAATGATGGGTATGAATATGAACAACAGAGGAACTTTACCTGGCCCTGCAATGGGTCCTGGTCCTTCCATGGGACCAGAAGGAGCTGCAAATATGGGAACACCAATGATGCCAGATAATGGAACAGTGGTAACGTATCACAAATTTAATTACTTTGAATAGCTGTCATGTCTCATGGCCCATTTTTGTTACCAAAGATATTTTCACACTGGGTAAGAACATGTTACATGTTTTGAATCTGTTAAAAGTAATTGATTAAAGCTTATTCATGCAAATTTATTTGCAAGAGAGAAGGGAAATCTTTATTTGATATTACTATGAAAATCTTGCTTCCCTTGGGAATGAGGCGAGTTCTTTGGTCAGTAACCTGACTTTAAATTGCAGTTAGCATATACAGCACTTTTGGTAAAAATTTGCATGTATGACCTGTCGTGAAAAACTCACTGATAGAAAGAAATAATTTCTGTGAAATGAAGGAGGAACACCCTACCAGAGTAATCTGTAAATTTAAGCATTTGCTGTTTTTTCTTTTGTGAAACTAAATTCTATGTATTAGCTTGTTGGGGTTTTTGATGAACAATTAAATGTTGGAATCTATGTAGTGTGAAGGTATCTTTGTGTAAACTATTTAATTTTTTTAAAGTGACTTTAGTGTTTTTTGTATTTGCTTTCTAATGGTGTTGAAAGCATGAGATTATGACAGTAATTATGCCACTTAAAAATCAAGTATGCCAACAGCTGTTAGGGATAACTGTCATATCAACCCAGGGAAAACAATATTGCCCAGTTGCAGGGGTGGTAGGGAACATCTTGTATACATCTGAAATTTTTTATCAAGAGCAGGTATGCTACTGGGATGCAGTTAAAGCACTAGCCATTTTTGTTCTTTTCTCATAGCCAGTAACTTTTCCAAGCTGTAATGTCTTATGTAGAGAAACAACTGTATAATTTTTAATCTAATTTTTACGTATTTTCCAGTATTATGCTGTACATAGATATTTGGGATGTTCTAGTGGTGGTGTGATACAGAGGAGTATATAGTACAAACAGTGATTCCATTATAGTTTTATTGGAACACAGAATCATTTTGTAGCTGTATTTTTTTTTTATATGCCTTCTCAGCAGTATCTGTCTGCGATTTAGCAATCTGTATAATGAAGTTTGGACAAAATCCTTTGCTCCTTAGAGGAAAATGAGATTTTGATTGAGCACAAAATGAGTCTGGTCTTACCAGTTAAAGGAGAGGATCTCACCTGACTTGAGAGGAGCCAGCTCATTTTATCAGTTGTATCATCTCTCACAAAGCGAAGGGATGTGTTTCACAAAATACTGTTTTCAGAGATGCTTTTGCTGGAGACCAGTGTGTTACTGGTCACATCTGGAACATTCTCTTGTGATTATATGGACACTGAAAAAAGAGGTATAAGGAAAAGAACATAATATAAATCACGGTATCTATCTCAAACTGTTGTTTTTCTACAAAAAGTCATTCCAGGTATGGAAATGTAGGGAATATACTGACACTTCAAATGCATGTTTTAAAATAAAAAATTTTTTACTTCCATTTTTCCGTTTTCTTCTGCATGCTACTGAAGGACAAATTAGATGCTCTTCCCTCCCTCCCCCCAATTTTGGACTTCCAAGGTTTTTAACTTGGAGGACAGGCCCCTACAGAAAGGCATAGCCTTATTGTATTTTTGCTGCTGTTGGAAAGACACTCAAAGATCCTTCGAGGGCTGTCTACTAAAACAGTAAGAGTTAATTTCAGTTTCCACTGAGAGAGATGGAGAATGTGCTTTTTAGACCATAGAAATGCAGTTTCCATTTTTTAAATTGGGTGCTTTCTGAAATCTTTTAGGGGAAGGTTAGAGCAATCTTCTTTTTGTTCAGTGCAGTCTTTTGAAACATAGATTTATCTTTGAACATAACATTTTAAAAACAGTTTTTTTTTTCTCCCCCTTTTACACAATACTTTATTTGGTGTAGTTAATTCCTGCAGTTTCCTTGTTAGCTAGAGAAAGGGGCTGTTGTTGGAAAGAGGACTTGACTTCTTGTCCAGAAGTCAAATGGTAAAAATTATCAGGAGTATGTGATGAGCTATTTGTTGAAATTCATATCCGTTGCTAAGAAGCTGGCATGAGTTAAAGATAATTTTAAAACATTTCTTAACCAGTGCTGCAGATTTTAAGGTACTTTGGGGCAGTAGTAGATCTTGATGCAGCTGTTGAAGTAACTTTTCCTTATTCAATGTCAAATTTTAAACAATGCACATACATACAACCGTGATCTAAGTTGCATAATTTTTTTCCTATATAAATATAGTGCTGTTTTAAAATAATATACATATGAATTAGCAGTAGAACTGTTGAGCTCTACTACTGTTACTGGAGTTAGACTTTCAGAGAATTCTTCTCTTATTCAGGGATATAAAGTGCTAGTCTTGTATGTTCTTGCTGAACTTTGAATACCTGGGCAGTTAATGTAGATCTCTGTACAGAAGGAATTTCTTCTGAAAGCATAACTGTTCTCAGCAGTGAATTATGAGTTATTTTGAGGTCTGATTGTACCATATATCTATGCTTTTAATGGTTTATGTTATGTTGAGTTAATGTTTTAAATTTCATCATGTGGGGTTCTATTTTTATCTACTTGAATAAATACTGAACTCCAAGTGCTCAGATGCATGTTTTCTGTTTTAGGTCTTAATTGCTATAGCCTAATAAATCTGTGTAAGCACATACACCTTTATTAATATTAAGCACAGAAATAAGGAAAATAAATGTGGAACATGAAATGGATTTTCATCTTATATTGATATTTCAGGTTAAGCTGTAGATATGTAACAAGTTTTTTAAAAGCTAGGAATAGTCCCGTTATGCATTTTATCACTAGTTGCGTCAGTTTATTTGGACTGGATTTTAAGTCTAACTAAAGATTCCTGAAGTGCTGTACAAAAGGCTGACTCCAAGCAGTATGGACTGAAATACTTTTTATACCCACATAACTGTGGATATAAGTCTTCAGATTATATCGTTATTGAAAGAATAAACCTGCAGTCTCTAGAAATACAAAAGCTGATTTTTTTTTTTTTTTTTTTGCTAGTTTGACAACGTTTCTGTGTCTTAATGTATTTAAGGGAGAAGCATTGTAGTTGGTATATAAGGCAAAATAGAGCTCAGGTATAAAATTATTGTTTGCTGTCTCTTCTGGTATGTAGAGAATATGTATTGCTTCAGATGTGCTTGAAAGGATGAAGTTACATTTCGTACCAGAGTTGGTCTTAATACTTAAGTTTTTAATTTTTAATTTATTTTACAAAGTTGGAGCATAACATTAGCACTCTTTAATTTCCAGCTCTTTTTCCATAGTAACTAATTGAATTGCTCCTTTCTTCCCTCTATGTGTGATCCTGATTCTGCTGGACTATCTGCTGAACTTCATGACAACATCACTTGTGGTTTTTGTTGTAACTCACATTTGGCATGTTCCAAATGGACTTGTATTAGCATAATGAGAGATTCCCTCAAGGAGGTCCATCACAGATGGGTTCACCTCTGGTTAGTAGAACGGGCTCTGAAACTCCTCAGCCGCCAATGAGTGGTGTAGGTGCCGTGAGTGGTGGACCTGGTGGCTTTGGTAGAGGAAACCCAGGGGGCAACTTTGAAGGACCTAACAAGCGTCGCAGATACTAAAACTTATTTCATTCCTTACTGTTCAGAAATTCCAGTAAAAAAAATACGGCAATATGCCTTCATAATTTTAGCTGTTATCTGGAAACGGTTTTATTGTTATTGTAGTCTTTAAAACAGTTTCTTTTGTAAACCTTTTTTTGTATTCAGTCATAGGCTTTGTAGTATAGAGCAGAAATGACGCAGATCATTATGTAAGGCAATGTGTTTGTGACTCTAGCAAAATACAATGTGTGACTATGCTGTAAAATGTGCCGTTATCTGATTACAATAAAATACAAAAATCACTTGAAAGGATTTTGGGAATGTTATTACTAGTACTGGGTGAGAATAATTTTATGCTTATAATAAGTGGTGTCATTTTCATTCTTGTGTAGTTTCTACTATGTGTCAAGAAAGTTTCGTTCTTAATAGTGAATCTGTTTAGCTAAACTGCATGTTGCAGTACATACTAGGAAAGATTTATATCACAACTGCTTTTGTTTGTTTTGACTTTTGAAGGGCATAAAATTTTATACAATGTTCTCAAGGATACTGTGTCCTTATATCTCAGTCTCCATTTGCAAACTTAGTCACAATAGGCTTAGCAACAGAGTATATCTGTTACATTATTGGAAAATTTAACTGGGTGGGGGGAGACTTTGGAAAAAGAATCTGTATGTATGCTTTATTCATAACAGTATGAATGAATTTACCTAAACCATACTTCTACAGAAGAAAAATTGTTACGACATCTATGTGTTCTTCTGATCCTGAAAATATCTTGCCATTGCATGGAAGGACACATTTGTGCAAGCTGGTGTAAAACCTTCCACTGTGTATTGCATCATAATAAGTATGTTTGCCCTAGCGGTTGGTTTCAATAGAAACAAGTCTGTTACCAATGATTAATTGTTTAATTAGGAGGCAAATACATGTTTTACAGTTAAAATGATTGTTCATTTAGAGTAATATGCATTTAGAAGGATTGCACATGAATATTCCTGATAAATGTTTTACGGGAAGGTGAATTTGGAAAATACCTATTTCCAAGACAACCTGGGCTAGATTTGCTGATTGAGTCTTAAGATAAAACTGATGATAAAGGTATTAGGAAGCTTAGTATGATTCAGATTTTGTCATTCATGGAAGGAGATGGAAAAGACCTATTGGTTCTATTCCTGTAATGGCAAGAAAGTAGGGATATTTTTGTTTACTGTTGCTGCTTTTTCTGTGCAAAATAGTTGTAGAATATTAGGGTTCTGTTTTTATCAGTTCAGTCTTGTTTTCAGAAATAGAAACTACTAACTTTTATCTGCATGAATAGTGATACTAAATTGATTAAAAACTGATTTGAGGTAATATGATGCCCTAATTATATCGAAATGGTATGTGCGTAGCTCAAAGCATGGTATGCAAGCAGCAGAGAGAGCATGTACGTCTGTTTTAATATAGCAGTGATGGTCTTGGTGAATTGAATTGTGAGTAAATGGATAACAGGAAAATTGTGGCATTGCTGGCTTTTTGGAAGTACACTGTTAATTAAATTGCCAGTGTTACATGGCTTCAGACAGTGATTGTTTTCGTACAATTCAGGAGTTATCTGTGTAGGTCCTCAAGTATGACATCTGTAACTACTCAGCTTTTTCCCTTAGACTGTCTTTAACGTTGCCATTTTTTGCTCAACTTGAGATACATGCCACACATCGTAGTTTGTAATGCAATAGTGAGTTAGGTTTAAAGTCTGAAATTCTCTTTCCCCTCCTTGATACATGTGTCATCTTACAGCACTCATTCTTAAAAAAAAAACCCTGCAACTGGTTTTATTTAGCACACTATTCCTAAAACTCAACATTTGGGCAAATTGCTGTTTTTTTCACTAGATGTAAACTAGTATTTGCATATAGCAACTACTTAAGCTCTCTGCTTTGATGTACTGCATTCAGTTTACATCAGTGTCTAGTAAGGTGTCTAAATGTTAGATTACTTTTGTCTCATCTTTTCTGCCCTTGTGCATGGTGTTTATGGAGATTGAGACAGTATTGGTGTGAGCTGGTAATTTTAAACTGTAAAGCTGTAAGGGGAATATGTTTTAAATATAAAGGAAAAGGCTGTGTCATTCAGGCCTTTTGGCTAACTCCTGTATATGTTCCAGAAGTACATTAAACATACCAAATCTGTAAAAAGTGGTTCATTCTTTCCTTGCCAGCCTCATGCTGTTTTAAATGCATGTTTGTTGCACTGCACTTTCGCTAGCAAGCAGAGGTATGTATTTGAAACGAGTATTAGTCATTTTCATTCCACAGTTGTGAACTACCCTTCCTGTAAAACTCTTGACCTGGATGGCTGTGCTGTATGGTAGTAATTAATTAGTCTGCTGTCCTTATTGCAACAAATAATCTAATATCTTTTTAAATATCCATGAACCAAGCCTTTAATTCCAAAAAGATAAATACTGAAATGTTGAATTTGGGCACACTTTAAAGATTTAATGAAGAATTCCTTTTGTAGCTGATGACAGGCTGCCAAATTCTGCTCATAATAAAAGCTTGCTTAGGGCTGCCTGGACCATGTTGATGGTATTAAAAGCAGTGATTTTTTTTTTTTTTGTCATACATAGTAGTAACTGACTTTAGCTATACAATAAACACAAAATTTTCTGAGAAAAGGAATGGTCCCAATTTCATTCCTAAAAATGGTATGTAGATACAGCCAAGCAGTGATTTTGCTTAAAGGTACTGCCCATGTGCTGGAAGTGATTAATTTTTCTTGTTCCTCATCTGGCTGAGCAGTTTATAATTTCTTCTCTGTACCCATGTATTTATGTCTTTAATTGTCTTTGGTCTGTTGGACTAGAAAGCACAGTGAAGTCATGACACTTTCTGCTAAATGCTGTGGTAAAGCAAGTAAGCTTGGAAAGGATACAAAATTAGCAACTACAATGCCCTTAATTTTGGTTGTACTTACTGAGTTTTTACATTATTCCTGGAAATTTCAGTCTAAACTGCTTAGTTTTCATGTGAGATACAATTTTAATACTTAAAGATAGCAAAGCTTTACTATTCCATTTAAGTAAAAGAAAACACAGCACCACCAGAATCCAGCTTGTCTAACTGCATTTGCATTTATCACCTCAGTCATTTGGAGGGGAGCTACTTGGCACTTAAATAAAATTCATTTTGGTTGTGAGTTAATTTCTTTGTAGTCCTGTCCAGTGTGCTCATTAGATAAAGCACATTGATATCTTGGGAGGCTTGGTGGCGATTCAGATACACTTAACTATTTATTTCCTAAGAAAAATATTTAAAAATTACTATGGATTACCTAAGAAAGAAAATTCCTGACCTTAATTTCTTTTATTTATTGTCCACATCTATTTTATCCAATTGGACATAAAGATAAAATAAACTGGAGACTTCTGTTAGAACAGAAGGTTAACATAGGTGACAAGAAGACAATATGAACTAAATGTTAATTTAATTTCAACCATAATCGAATAGGATTTTACAGTATGCGTTCTTTGAGGAGCATTCTGATCTAAAGTATACTGTCATATTCTAAAACGTTATACTAAACTGGTTTTCCACTTTTCCACTTTCGATTTCAGATTTTTTAAACTTGCAAAAAATATTAATATGTAATTACCAATTCTTTTAAAAGGTACTAAATAAAAATGCATTGACTTCTATGAAGTAGTGATTGTTAAACGGTCACAATTTGCCTCGAAATAACTTGTCTCAAAAATGCTGAAGTAACTGATCTAAAGAAGGTTTCTCAAGTGAAAAGCAAAACCCCTTAGGCTTTTTGAAGGGGGAATAGGCTTTGAGGTGAGATGTTCAGCAAATGAGTGGTGTGCTCTGATGGCATGAAGCTCATTTTACTTAAGCATGTTGTGGAAACTAATTTTTTGGTATACTACTTGTTATAAAAAAAATTATATATTAAGTTGGATCATAATTCTTCCCTTCTCAATGAAGACAAGTCAAAATAAACTGCAATTGAACAAATAAAATGGCAGGGAAGGCTGGGTAGCAAATGATGGGGTCAGTTTTCATTGGATTGCAAATGTGAATGGATTCTCAATCCCATTCCTGAGATTCGTGCTGCATATCCATAGGTGGTTTTACAGAGTGTGCATCTCATGTTAACTTGTGCTTGGGGCCAACTGGGGGACTTGAGAGAGCGCATATTTCAAATGCAGTTCAGTTGTATTCCCAGGAGCCCTTAATTTATTAATTTGGGCACTGTGCTATGATTAAGATGCAGAACCATCTTGGGATTTGGTGCTTTCCTTGGGCTGTTAGCTAACTTCTAGCATGAGAGAATATCAGTCCAAAGTTCCCTGATTCTTGAATAGTGAGGAGGGAGGGAGTGTGGCCTATGAAAAATACAGAGGTTGGACATTACTCCTTTAGTTTATTGGCTGTTCAGTGCTAGTTTAGTGGCAAACATTGGACTGTATTATCCCAAAAGCGTTTGTTTTCTTAAAAGCCATTCAATGAAATGTGAGAACTTAATAACAATAGGAGGGTTGACTAAAAACTTGCAATACTTTGTCAGCTATCATTTTTCCCATTGAATTGGCTTTTTGTTGCCTTTTGGGATGTACTGTAAAATATACTTAGGTGGTGGTCTCACCAATTTGGTGTTTTGCTGTTGTGAAGAAGCCTGTTCTGTGAAAAGTTTGTTTTTCCCCATAAAATACTGCAGAAATCATAGTTGTAGGCATTTTACATTTGTTTTCACAGTAACCCATGAAATACTGAATTTTATCACAATTATCTCTGTCTAAAATGTAAGTTGTAGAATAGATAAACTGAATATTAAATTTTTGTGGAAACAACACTTTTGATTTTAAATACATGGAAACAAGCCCTCAATGTGTTAATTTTCAATGGGATAGATTTAATAGGTCTTTTCCATCTTGAACTTCCTTTAGTTTTCATAGTAGCTTATATAATTGAAATTTGGAGGTATTCGTGTTAATGACTTCATCCTGACTTCTAAAAGCAGTTAGAGATGGATTTCTTTAGAAAAGCAGTTTAGAAAAGCAACCATTTTTTCCTAATTGAAGGAACTATTCAGAAAAGTTTAAGTTCAGAGATAAGCATAGCATGCTGATAGATAAAACCATTTAAAAAAACTGCTTTTGTATGATTATTTTATACCCAAAACACATTAAAAAGAAAAAAACAATTCTAAATCTGGGTAAAATCTTACTGATTGTAGTCCCTCAAACAGTGGAAAACTGCTCTTAATAGTATGAGATTCAAAAGGAACTTAACTGTGTTACTGCATACACTTGTTGATAAGGTTTTTCCTTTTGTTTTGGTGAATGGTTTGCATAGAGCTTCTATTGTTCCTAGTTTTACTAGTGTGCTTTTATATCTTAATTTCTGTAGAGTAAAGCATAGCTGTATAATTTGATTGAATTCACATGCTAACTGTATGCAGGACGTTAAGTGCTTGACTTGGAAGAAGTGCAGTGAGAATAAAGATGTTGTTCTTGCCTTTAATTTGTCAGCAAAAAAAATTGCATAGAACCTTGAACTGGAGTAAGTGTGAAGAGTCCTGTATGTAAATTGAAAAAAGATGGGGGAGAGGGAATAAAGTGACATAATAAAAATGGGAGATATGTGGTTTAATTTTATATCTACAGCAGATTCACAAAAATAACACTGAAGCTCGTTATACGTGAAAACCACTGATTAATTTTTAATGGAAAAGATGGAAATACCAGTTACATTAATGTCTTGGATTTTATAAACTTGGAGTTTAGTGTTGTGCAGATGGCCAAGGAATATCAGAAAAACTGAAATGAATTAATGTTCTACAGGATGTAGGGTGGGATCGCTGCATTTAGATATGTTTCTTCTATGTTGTGAAATTGTTCTGTAGGACTTGATTTTTGTGGCTGAATACAGCAACTGTATACAGTGTACACACCTCATGTTGTCGTAAGTATGAAACATGATTTATAAAGTTGTTAGCCTCTCGTCAAACCAGTGAGAATCCAGCCTTACCCCCATTGTGTCATAGCCAGTGAAGCACCAAACTGAGGATGGTGTAAAGGAAAACAAAATAGTGAATATTTATCAGTAATTATGGGATAGGATTAAAGTATTTTAATTATATTTTGTTTTAATTACACTGTAATCAATTTTTTATTTATGTTAAAGGGAAAGTAATTTTATTCTCTGTGAATATTTGAAAGAAATGACAAACACCAAAACAAAACACCCCTCCCCTAGAAGAACCCCAATGCCTAACCCTGCCAAGCAAAACAGGTTTTCCCTCTTTAAATAACCACATATACTTAAGCAAGGTGGAAGAGGAAATGTAATAAATCGAAAAAGATGTAAAAAACACAATGATTTATTGTAATTCCTTTTGCAGCTGTTTGCTCTTTGTGTTTGGGGCATTTTCATATGTTTCTTTTTTATAACAGCTCGATTACAGTTCTTTATTTGCTGTAAAAGGATTTATTCTGCAGTGCTGTTACTAAGCTTTAAATATTTTTATCTAGTGTAAAACTGCAGGAAAAAAATCTCCATAAACCAGCTATCGCTGCACTGTAGAATGCAGTCTTTGAACTGCCAGCTGGAAGTGGTCTTTCACACTGCTTACAAATGTTTAAAATATTTGTATGCTAATGGAAAATTTGAAATCTTTGTGTCCATATTTAAAAGTAATAATTCACTCCATGCATTGCTGCAGATAGGAATTTCCCCTCCTTGCTGCTTGGTCCTGCTTCCTGCCAGCTTTGTGCCACCCTTGAATCTCAGTGCCCATGGAGTGAGCAGGGTAAAAGAAACCCAGTGAATATGACCTATTCTGCCCATTTCAGTGTGGAAGGAAAGAACAGCAAGGAGTGGGCAGTAGAGCAAGACTATTTGTAACTGTGCGTACATAGGTTAGTTTGTGCTGTATCTACATGCCACGTAGAAAATGTAGTTTTATATATGCTCTCATTAAGTGAGTTTGGATGACTTTTCAGTACTTCTAAGAAATACGTCGCTTAGAACAAATAGGTGGGAAATATGCTTAGGGCTTTAGGTGTCTGAATAAGCATGGTTTTACATTTGTAGTGATAGTTCCCAAGAGGACAAGTGTTTGAAGTAGTGAAGAAAAAGGATACACTAAAATGTTGAGCCAAATTATATGTGAGCTTGATCTTTTTGTTCACTTTCTGCAGTTACCAAGAAGGTTACATGCAAGCCAGTAAAATATGGAAAATAGTGTTCTTCATGATTTCTCCAGGAAAGATGAAACACACAGTTGCTTTAGAGAAGCAAGACTATTCACATGTACTTTTTCTTGGAAGAAAATATGTAAACTGCAATTGCAAAGATGGGAAGTACTGTCTTTTTAAAAGCTAACATTCTTCATTCTTTGATACAATAGCACTGCATTGTTCCATGTATTATGTTCCACTTTTAAGGGATGGAGCATGTGAAAGGTAAGCTGCAGCTCCAGTTTCAATCGACTTCAAATCAAAAGCCTTTTTCAGAAGGTGCAGAAGGAAAACTTTAATAATGAAACAGTAGTTCATCTTCAGTTTTGTTCCCGTGAGGCGCATGGTGCTTCTAGAACTTTCAGCATTGTCAGTAAGCAGTTCCACAGCTGATGTTATCAGAACCAGAGCTGTGCCAATACAAATGAAGTTTGTACCATAATGTGTAAAGAATACAATTATTACATTTCAAAATCTAAATGTTCAGAGTTTTGAGAGAAAATGTATAAAATGTCATATATTGAATTACTGGTTTAAAAGTCAAAATTACACCAACTTGGCAGTTGGGATGGCTATGCTTTTAGAACCATTTTGATATATGTGCCAGTTTATTGTCATGTTATGCATTGTGTAGTTTTTGTAATATCACTTAATGCATGTTCAGCTTCATTCTTGCATCACAGTTGTGTACAGTTTCATATTTTATTCACACTGCTGAATGCAAATGTGTGTAGAAGGGGGGTACTAGAGCATTTGTTTAGTATTATGTAACTTGTTTAGGAGGGCTTTTCATTGCTAAGCTTGCTTTCTGTTTTGTGTTAGCTCTGCATGCTTTGTGCAAAATATGCTTTTTCTGTTGCATACAGGGGGAAAAGTAGCCAGTAATGAAAAGGTACTTATTAGAAAAGTTAAATGCAAGTCCTGGATGCCTCTTACTGTTTCTAAAATGACAGCTGGCTCAGAAGAATAAAACTACTTGGTATACTTTTATGCATGGTTATATGTAGATTTTTTTTCTGCTTATGGGCTACTTCAGTATTAATGTTAAAGATAAAATTCTGAGTTTAGTTGCCATAGGTAATTTGGTTTTAATCACAAGCATGTGTACAAGACAGTAAATTAATCACAAATGACTTGGTGTTTGCTCTAAATAGTACTGTAATTCCCTAAGTTGTATTAAACTTAAAAAAAATTACTTTGAGTTTCATCATTTTGAAAGTGAAACTAGAAATTGTATTGAGTGAGTGTAAGCCACTTGGGGGGATGGGGAAGTACAAATCTGGAGAAATCACGCTCGTCTTTTGAGTTGCATTATGTTACTGGGCATGTATTTTTTTATGCTTTAAATTGGGACCATTGTGTGAAACTTTATAAAGACTTAACAAGAATTTATCTTATTTTACCCACTTAGAAATATGAATTCATTTTTTTCTTCTTAAAAATAAATTTATTAGATAAGGCACCTGTACTTTACTGGTGGTGATGCCATGTAGTATGCATATCAGAAATAGGATAATTCAAATGGTGGTAGTTACTGAAGACTGAGAATACATTGTGCCTTTAAACATCGTTGGGTAAAAGCTGATCTTGAGCATTATTCTTACTGCCTTTGAAATTAATTCTTACATATCTTTTTCTTCTTCCAGTTAACCATAAACCTGAATTTCCTAGGTGTCTGATATTTTTGGGAAATAAATACTGATTTTAACACTCTGTGCTCGGAACCTTGATACTACATTTGCATTACTGCTTTATTGCTGTAGTAGTCACAGAAGTACTCACAGGTTTGAAAGTGTTCGTCTAGATTTTTGGGGGAGGGTAAGGGATTGGTTATTGTATGTTGCTTAATTCTTGAGTCCTCAGGTGGAAAAATTGATAATGTGGAAATTTCTTCATATTCTTGTAAATAAAAAAATTGTTTAAAAATTGGGTATCTTCAAAACTGCCCAATGTCAAGGAAACTGAATGGTATATTTTTAAAGAAGGTGGGAAAACTTCATTTTACCAGAGGTCTTGCATATTTGTGAAGTATTTGAGCTCTAAATGTTTTACTGGTCTAACATTGAGGACATTGTGACTCGACCTTAATCTTCAATTAGTATTATGGTGAAAATTCTGCAAGCTTCTGCAAAGCTTTAGCAGTGATGTGAGGAAGTAATGTGATCTGCAGACTATAAGATTGAGCCAAATCGTTCATCTTTGAAGATGATCACTGGCCTGCTCTGGGTATCCTTATCCATTCCATTTAGGACTTTATTTCCCATTCTGTATTCCACGTTTTCTTTTTTTTCCGTAAAAGACTATTCCTGGTGATCTGGAAGATACAAGCTGTATAAAACTTTTATTTGGGGGTTGTAGTACTAAACTTGATGGAAATGAGTTAAAGGAAAGAATCAGATGTCAGATGCACAGTAAAAACAGTTCTTTATATGATATGACGAGTCATTACATACCTTTCCATACATGTTTTGTTAGTATATGAATATCATGTATGTATGCTTAACCTGTTGTGTTGTTAAAAAGGATTTATGGCTCTTCCTGAGGGGGGAATAATTACTTTGTTCTGGATTAATTTAATTTTAAAGTTTCTTTTTTTTATAAATCCATATACAGTAATTGACAGAATACATGAGAACTTTAAAAAAGAAGATAGGTACCCTTTCTTGACTCATAGGTGTATGGAAATACTAATATGGAAAAGTGTAAGTAGATAAGTGCTCTTCATGGATTTACAAATGGGGGACATAGTAATGTGGAAAAGCATGAAGATGTGGTTCGACCTCATCTTTCAGTTTTTATTCTAAAATTTTGGAAGCTACCGTAGAATTAAAAACCCCAAATATGACTCATGGTAAACTTCATCTAAAATTCTTAAATGTTGTTTGAGTTCTGCTATGAGTGAAACTAGTTCAGTGTAAACATGCAAATAAAATACATGCTTTAATGGACAAAAGTCTGAAGGCCTGTGTTTCATTAAGGTGTGGAGAAGAGGAATGTTACTGGGCAGTTGGCTACTTTTTATCTTTTTTTTTTTTTTTTTTTTTTTTTTTTTTTTGTTTTCGGTCAGTTGGTCTTTTTTTTTTTTTTTTTTTTTTTTTTTTTTTTTAGTTTTTGTGTATGTAACCTTGAAGGAATAGAAGTGGAACTTTATTAATGACATGCAGGGAAAGGCTACATATACAAGACAAAATTGTGCTGGGAAAAAACTGAAGTTTAAATAATGTATAACTTAATTTACCAATGCTTCCAATAGAGGACTTGCTTAGAGAGCTCTTGCTTAAAAAAAATGCTGCCCAAATCTGGTTTTGCTCTTACTGCAGGAAAATGTCATGTTTGCCTTGGTCGTGACAAAACAAGAATAAGACTATCAGGATTTAAGTTTATGAAGAGCATAATTATCTTGCCACAGTGATAAATCTGAGTAGTTGAACAGTCAGCACCTGAGGTAGCTTATCTGCTGATTGGGTGCATGTACGGCTACAGGACAGCCATAACCTTCCCAGGACTGTGAATATGGTAGTGCCTTTGGTTGTTTCAGAAGTTGTTTCACCTGCCTCAGGTAATGAAGTTCCTGTATGGCTACAAGGTTGCTTTTCAAAGTCTTCATCTGCTCTGCTTAGCAAATTTCAGTTGCACAGTGGCAGCTACTGCAGTTGGGGTTTGAGGGTGGTAGAGTCATGGAGTGCTTAAATGAGCATGTGCTGTTGCCAGCTACAGTTGTCTTAGTTTACACCTTTTCAGTTACTGCACTGCACTTTCATGAATTAGAAATGTGGTAGTCCCAATGAGGTATTGATCTGAGCAAGCTTGAGTAGAGACTTCGGAAATATACACATTTTCAAAACATACAAAGCAGTTACACTTGTACTGTCAATGACACATTCCTTTAATAATTCAAGGTGTGTAACAGAAAGTGAAGCTATTGGATGATTATTTCAGTCCAATTCCTTGATTTTGTAATAAAGATGTGAAGACCTGGTTGTACCTCCAGGTGCTGAGGTTCATCTTTAAACTATCTAGATATCTGCATTTATTTTAGTTCACACAGTGTGCTGTAAACTAGAATCACTCAAAATTTATGCATAAATACACGCTGTCAGAGCATACTCAGCAGTCAGATGCTGATCAGATGCAAGATTTTGCAGAACTCGGAATGAAAGTAAGTTGACTGAAATAGGTTGTTAAACAAAATGGAAATAAAGTTATGAGAAGGCAAGAACAAGGTTGAACAGGAGAGCAAACAGCTCTTTGAAGATGGTCTGTAAAAAGTAATGGAAGAAACTGATAACAGGTAAATGTTCTGATAACCTTTCAAAGAAATTCATGCATCAGTATGCAGAACTTCAGTTTGAAATGCGGACTTTGTTGGAGAAGCTGCTGCTTGCTTATGTGGAGTTTCATTTTCAAGACATAGCAAATGATGTTTGTAGTGTGTTAGAATGGAGATTTTTTTCCTTGTGTACATCAAGAGTCACAAGCAGGTAACTGAAGTAACAACTTTTATGTTCTGTGTTCATAACCATTTTCTCATTAATGTGTTTATATTTACAAATTTGTCACCTGACAATTTTGATTAACTTATTTTTACATATTTTTAATGTGATTATTACAGTATGAGCTTGCATCTTGACATCTGAATGAACCATGATGAAAAACAGTGCCAGTAGTCAATCTCTTTGATTCAGAATATTTTAGTTTTGGATATGATGCCAACTGACTGCCTTTGTATGTAAGATGATAACAAAAGGAAGTTCCCTGTTTCTTACCATGTGGTTTTGGCTTAGTCCTGTGCAAACGTGATTTCATCACTGAGGACTTTGTACTTTGTTTTCAAGTGAAGACAGTTGTAGCCAACTTGGAGAGTCTTTTAAGGGGGCATGGGTGGTGGAAGGGTTCATTTTAACAGTATTCCTAACATACACTGAGATGCCTGATAGGTAAATCTGTTACTCAAAATTGAAATTATTCCTAATACTGTGCTTTTCAGTCGTCTTCATTATATGGTAGCAGGTGCTTCCTTAGCTGTGCACATGAGAGCTGAGGCTTAATGTTTTTTTTAATGTTTGATGTTCACTTAGAAAGCGGTTTCACTTTGGATGGGAACAGTAACTTTATCTTACAGGTAGTAGCCACTTCTACTGAAATAAAGTAAGTAAAATGGTAATAGAATGTTGAGATAAATCTTACTTAGTGCAGCATCAGCAGCATGTTCAGTTGTTCAAGTGAAGGACAAAAACCCAAGTTTTGAGTCCCTGCTTGCCAGACAATGAAGCTTGTACAACGGTCGCAAGTAGAGAGTCTCTGCTCTTCAGTTTTATGCAATTGAGTTCACCACATATTCTGTCTTAAAAATTTTCACAGGTTCGTTGCTGGTGTTATTCACAACTTTTAGCCCAGTTCTGAATAGTAATCTGCTTAGTCTGGGCAAGTGCAGGCTTGGTTTGTTGCAAGGACTCATCATGTCATATTGAAAACAGATCTGTAAATGCCTTCATCTCTACAAAACACAACTTTTCATGAGAAATGGTACCTTTATTCAACATTGCGCTTTTTTTTTTTTTTTTGGGTAAACAGGTAAGTGTTTATGTCAGTGGACCAATATGTGATAAAGCATTTGCAGGTTACCCTGTTCTTAATGCTGTTGTGTTGTCTTTGTCTTGAAATACAGATTCCATTTCCTGTGTATTTCAAATCTAATCTAAGATTTTTCTTTTCTACCAAATACGGCTTTATTATGGTGGAAGCTAGAGGTTGCTGTTCTGTATTTCTCATGAAGGAATCAGAGATAAAAATTGCCCCCCAGCAGAGTTAGCATAGGACGGAAATTACTTAATTGCACAATGAATTACCAAATCTTTTAACACGACCATAGGCAGTGGGCACAAACTGAAACACAGGAGGCTCTGTCTGAACATCAGGAGGCACAATTTTAATGTGAGGGTGACTGAGCCTTGGCACAGATTGCCCAGGGAGGTTGTGGAGTCTCCATCCTTGGAGACAGCAAAAGCTGTCTGGACATGGTCTGTGGCAACCAGCTCTTGGTGGCTCTGCTTGGGCAGGGGGGTTGGACCAGATGACCTGCAGAGGTCCCTTCCAACATTAACCCTTCTGTGGTGGTCATCTAAATGAAGTTTTGACTTTATTGAACTATATGAATTAACGTTAAAAACCCGTTACATGCTTAAGTATTTGCATGGTTCTTTACTAGGTTTCATTTCAATATAGATTTATATATTGCTTAGTATTGTTAAATTTTACGTTTTCAAATTAAGCACTTCAAACATGAAAGCTCTTTGAGTGAATCTTGAGTTGTTGCTCTATGTAAGGACCGTGTGACCACAGCTTGCCCTGCCCTTCCCCCCAGCACAGTCTTATGGCTTCAGAGATTTTAGCCCCACAAAGATAATCAATTCTGCTGTCATTATTTTGGAAGAGGAGGTTAGGCCACAGGCCTAACTTGGCATCTGCTGCAAAAATGACAGGTAAGGAATCCTACAAGAGGGAATGGGGACTGTTGTGTTAAGTTGTGTAAAGCAGTATTGCTAACACTTCAGAAGTAAACGTGCTGTGTATAGGTGAGTTTTGCAATTCCTTAGGAATGCTAGCATTCTAAATGAGGAAGTTGGATTATGGACAATCTAGGAAGTTTCCCTTGAAACTAGATCCCCCCTAGATTTTGGGAGATCCAAAATATCCTCAAACTAGTGAGGTCATCACATCTCAACTATATAAAAGTATTTTTCTATAATACAAAGTTTATGCTGATTTTCTGAGAAAAGTGAGAAATCTGCCTCTTAGGCTTTACCTGTACACATTTTTGCTACTTTAAAGCAATTTAAAATATTATTTTGAAATCAAACTAAATCAATATTAGTAAAACTATGCTTATTTAAATGTCTCTAAAATGTTCTTAGTGGTTCTTTCATCTCAGATTGCGTAATTATAAACTTGTTTCCACAGTGTGAAGCAGTATCAGTGATACCCTGACTTTTAAAGTAGTAGAGCAATACTAATACTACTTAACTCTATACTAGCTGTGCTGGATTAAGTATATGTAGTTTACAGCAGACTTCTCTAAATTTATTTCAAACTCCGTAAGTTAAGAAGCCGTAAGTTTCTGTGATAGGTGAACTCACTCAGAATTTCTAGAACCTGACCTAAAACAAGCTCAAGAAATTTTAACTGCCAGTGGTGCAATGGTTTCAGATGCTTTGGATCTGTCAGGTTTCCTAAGTTTTCTTTGTTAATCAGTGAAGTCACATCTATACATCATTATTTCTAGGTGAAAGAGATGATGAGGGTTAAAGTTATTCCCTTGCTCCTTCAACAGTTTTGTACTTCTTAGCTGTTCATGATAAGGTAAAGTATCGTAAAATGCTCAGGAATCTGTGTAACAGGGCACATGAGTTCTGAATGGAGGAAATGATACGGTTCCTTGGGTATTTTTCCAAGCCGCTCAGCAGGTAGTGAAAGTAGAAATCTGAACATCTGAAGACATTGCTGCTGCATTAATGACAGCATACATAGAATGGATAATTATGAAAATCACTGTCTGATTAGCCAGCTATTCTGGTGCTGCAGATTTCTCAACTTGGCATGGGAATGTTAGTGAGCAATATCGGGGAGGAGTCTGTATTCAAAAATACAGGATTGAGTTGCTGTTTCATACAAGATTATTCTAATGACTTTGTATGACTACAGCTTCACAGTTCACAAAATTTTGCAAAAATATATACATATAAAATATATGTATATAAAATGTATATAAAAATAACACTTGAATTATACTGTGCGATAAAAGCCTGGGTGATGTTAAGAAGTTCAAGACTTCATACCCTTCTGATCAAATTCAAATTTCTTCGAAATTGTAGGGAATCTTTTTTACAGGGGGGAAAAAAATCCTCCTTTTGTATTAAATGCACGGTCTTACATCTAGGAACAGTGACTTGCAAATGAATTTTTATTAAATTTACAAAGTACTTACAAATTTCCGTGTTTGCAAATTCAGACCTTGCTTAAGTTGCACAGATGAAATCTTTGTCCCTTCAGTTTAAATGTTTTCAAACATGCTCATCATTCCCCAAATACTGAAGAAATAGTTTAACTTCTGTATAAGTGAAGTTTTACAATCCAGACAAAACAGAAAAGTAAATGTTCCTGGATCATGGTAGTGTCAGTGGTACAGCTTTAATTTCCTAGCCACTAGTAACTGCCACTGTTTTACCTTTTTTGAAATCTGATTCCGGAAGAGGAATACTGCTACATTCACATTCCTCATTCTGTGTAAGATGCTAACTTCAGATACCCTATACCTTGCAAACTGAAAGTTGTAAAATAGATGTAAAATGTTTTTAATAGTCTTGTCAATGAAATGGAACGTCCTGCTGGCTCAGTTCGAGTAGTATTTGCCCTTTTGTTTCTAGGAGCTTAATTTTCCTTCTGAGCCTTAATTTGGTCATGTTCACTTTTTCCCTTAAATACTTACTTGCTTCTGTCTGCAAGTATATGCTCTTAAGAAGAGAATTTGGGGGACGTGAAGATTGGGAATGGTTATGTTGCAGTTTGTCTCCTCTAATCACTAGCAGTCATGCAATGATGCCCAGGTGACAGTTGATTTACTCTCTGATGGTTTTATTGTTGCAAATGTGTGCTTTTGTTCTCAGCAGGGACTTACCAGGATTAAGGTGAGCAGGTTTGGCCAGACTTGAGTAAAAACTAAGAGAAGAATGGGGAGGAAAAGATTGCTTGACCATATAAAAATGTCTAGCACTGTATCTTCTGTTAGTACATCAGCAGCCAACATTGTTATCTGTTACCTTTTGATAGGTAAACCTGAACAAATGCAAACATGAACACAGCTCTGCGGATCATCTCGGGTTCCCTTGGGAAACCCCAAATAAATGGCCACAAGGAATTGTGTGTTTTCCTGAGAACAGCGCGGCATTGGAGTTCTTCTGTTCTGTGTGATGGAAAGTGGCTCTGCTACTCTCAAAATGATACCTATGCTTGCTGGTGCAAAATGTCGCATGTCCACTTCAGTGGAAGTCAAAATTTACCCATGCTGCTATTCTGTGTTGCTAGGTAATTTTAAAAGTAGACATAAAATAAAGGGGGAAATGGAGGGAAATACAAGGGGGAAGCTCTTTGTGACAGTAGCCACCAAAAATCCTGTTGATTTGAAAAAAACAAAAAAAAAGCAGCCTTTCTGTCAGAAGCTGCATAGCATCAGTGTGCAAGGTAAATGTAAAATGTCCTTCAGTGTTGTAGATGGTCATGGCTGTTTCTGCCTGGTATGCTGCTGTGGCAGCCTGGGGCTTGTCTCCCATAGCAGTCCTGTATTGGAAAGACAACTGGAGTATTGGAGAGTGCTCTGTTAAGCTGAATATGTGTTGCTTGAGATAGATTGTACTGAGGAGCTGATTTTCAGTTTTTCCTTGATAATGGCACAGTACATGCACAGTATCAGTTTGTGCATGATGCATCTGTTCTCTTCAGAATAGGCGTGTTTATCATGCACTTAGCCTTTTAGAATATTTCAGATTAATTTTGCTTGGCACCATACCCACTTTGAGCTTTAATTTAAAGAAGAGCTTCATCATATGAATGAAGATGAGTCAGAGTGTTATTTTGAAAATAACTGTTTGCTGTGTTCCTGCTCACTCTTACAAATCCCTTTTTCAGCACTAGCTGCTAGGATACTGCTAGGATATGGTCAGGTCTAAGAAAGTAATTAGTATTAATCATAAACAGTAGGGTTTATATAAGGTGGAGGGATTGGAATGATCTTAATTTTTGTAGAGAGAAGATACTGAAGAAATAGTGCAGTGGGTGGCCAAGAAAGAGAAGGTAATCCACACTGGCTGTTACAGAAAGTGGAGAGTCTGTGTTAGACCTTTGGAGGTCTTAGCCTTGCCCTTTGTAGATAGGGGAAAAATGGAATAAAAGCCCAATTATTACATTTTTTCCATAATATTAAATACAGACTGAAAGGTGCACAGTTTGTAATTGTAGCTTCCCTTTAAGATGGGTACATACTTACCAATAGCTGGGTTAGCTTCACTATGTGGAGGTGATCTCCCAGGACACTAACACTTGTCCAGATGACAGTTCTGTCCCGGTCCCAAGGCTCACAGTCATCGTTATGACCATTACTGTATTTGACCTGCTAAATGATTTTAATACTTGTACTTGCAAAATTATAGCTCTAGTTATAAAGGGTTAGTAGACTGTGCTCTGTCATATCTGCCTTAGGAAGAAAGTACCATCTAGCTGAATGTCTGTGTTATGGAATAGATAATAGAACTTTTGAAATTGGATATCTTTCATATACATTGGATATATTGCCCCACCATGCACCATGGTGGAGGAAAGATGAAAAGGAAGCAAATGGGAGAATTGATGAATTAATATCACTTTTAATAGGTCTCAGACAGTAAATTGTGCCAACTTTGAAATTATATTTATTCCGAGCTGCTAGCCTCAGCCTTTTTTCAGCTGTATCCGACAAGGTAAATGTTACCTTTGTTGTAAATATTCATGGTTGTGTGTTGTAGTTTGCACGTATGTCACTTCTGAGTTGCTTTTTGGAGCTGTTACGGAAGCGAAGCTAGCCTGAGAGGTGAAACCTGTGTGTGGCTTTTCAAAGTAATTCTTTCTGTAACAAATTACAGGGTGTCCTAAGTTTTCTGATCATCAAACAGGACCTCAAGATGTTGGTAAATTGTTTTAAGAAGTCTTTATAAGAGAGCAGAGAGAGTTCTTCATCCCCTTGCACTGCTGTAATCGGGGGCTTTCTAGGTAGTCTTTCTCTCTACGGACATTTCTTTAGGGCTCCTTGGCTCTGCAATGTGTTTCTGTGTCTGCTTCCCCAGCCTGAGTAATGGATTGTGTTAAACCTATCAAACACTGCAGTACTCATGTGTTTTTTTAAATCGGAGGTATTTAAGAGGTGATTTTAATGGAGGGCAGGGGAGGAGGGAGTATGTGCATATGGGCAAGAGCTGTTTCAAAACCAGGCTTCAAAAAAATCCCAGGGGCAAGGAGCTGTTGAATTTTAAACACTTTGGATAGTTATTTTGCTTGTGGACTCTGGAAGAAGACACACACAGTTCGAGATGGATACCCTTATTAACACTTTCCGTTATGTAGGCCTTTTGGAATATAATTACAATACTTTAAATTATGAATTAATAAATGGAATAGGAATAAAATTAAACTCTGACTTGCTCTTTGTTCTTCCAACTGCACTTACTGCAAATGCAAGCAGATGTATTGCTGAAGTTTTAAAATTACAAAAGTCTTAAACTTTTTTATCAATTTCTAATGCTTTTAGTATTAAAATGTGTTTTAATGAGGCTTGTATGCAGTTCTGTTGTTATAAAGTAGGACAACTTTTTACTCTACTCAGTTGTAGTATTTACATATACAGCTTTGCCCCTTTTAAGAAACTGTTAAGTAACTGTACCATAGCAGGCAGCAGAACAGGGAGGAGACTGTATTTGTGCTTCAATATCCTCAGTACAGCTACAAGTGAGAGCAGTTAGTTCTCAAGTTTCATTAATAACTCTGTGTTGTGCGCAGGGATCCTAATTATTGTAGTGGCAATAATATAAGAAGGATGAAATGTCGCTTTGGCCACATGCATTGGCAGGTGCATTTAATATGTGTGTTTTAAAACCTTTCTAAAGAGAAATGACTTGGGGTTCTTTGGAGCGGAACTGCATTTAATCTACTCCAAGCAGAAGTATGAAAATCTAGGAACTTGTTCATGTTCTTGGAACAGATGTTTTTTAACTGCTGAGGTAGTAAAATTAAATTTAAAATCTGTAGAGAAATCTGTGTAGTAACAACGAAGTGGTAAGAATGGGTAGAGAATAAATGGATCTTATTTTCAGATAATTTTCACATGGTAATGTGAAGTTTTATTATGGTTTATTGCCCCATATTATACTTACTGGTATTTGAAAAGAGAAGCTACTGTATTTTCTAGTTTGTTTGAAGTGTCACAGTTATTTACTGTCTCTTTATTTTTTAGGTTACTATTAACATCTTCAAATGCCGATGAAGACTGGCCTGTGCAGAATCCTTCTGCTATCTTATGCATACAAAAGGGAATCCTAAACCAAGTTTTAGTATGAGGTATGTATTAGCATATTTGGCTTTATTCAGCAGTTACTGGAATTAGGAGCCCTCTTTTTGTTCACATTTGCAATTTGCTGTAGCGTAATAGTGCTTCTACACTTCAACTAATACCTGCTTTCAGATAATGTAATTTCTCACATAATTCCTGCAATATGTTAACATGTTTTTAAAGGAGTTGAAGTATATGTACATAGCCTCTCACAGAGAGGCTGGTCTTCAAAATCTGGCTGGCCATAATGTGTCTTGCATCCGAAAACCGTGGTGCCACATTAATACGATGCTGTGTCTGAGCTACCGGTTGTTATTGATACGTTGCACTCAGAATCCAGTTTGTATGATCAACATATTGTAGTTTCTAATTCTGAACAGTTCTCGGGATTAGCCAGTAGACCTTGGTCTGGAAGGCTGTGCCCTTGTACTGTAAAACCTGGGGTAGAGGTCCGTTTGTGTACGCACAGGTTGTGTAAGGTGTCATCTACCCTGGATGTTGGAAGTGTCTGTGGGGGGCTGACAGCTATGGAGGTTTTAAAGGGAGATTTATGCAGCCTGGTTCGGTAGTTATGATGGTTCTGAAACCCCATAATATCAGTTGCTCTTATAAAGTAAAAATAATTTTAAACACTGATGGGATTTGACTAGATGTGCAAATTCTACTGATAAAGCAAGAGGAATTTGGGGTAGTTCTCCTCTGTGTGTGTTTGGCCTAGTAAACATACTCCTCTGTCTCTGTAGTTGTGTTAACAGTAAATAGAGAACTAGATCTGAGCTGGCAGAGCTATTTCCGTGAAAGAGCTGACAGAGGCAGTGGAGAGGCTGAGGAGAATCAGGGAGTGTGAGGGGGAGATGTTTTGGGGGAGCCACCCCCGGCCATCCCTGAGGCAGAGGCAGGAGGTGGAGGCTTCACAAGCAGCAGGGGATCCCCTGCCCTCTTGCTGCCAGGCAGAAGGAAGGGACCTGAGAGATGAGGGGGAATGGAAACAGGTCCCTTCTCGGGGCAGCAGACGAATCCCCTCCTGGCCTCCCTCACCATCCCAGCTGCCCTTACACAACAGGTATGGGGCTCTGGAACTTGAGGGCCAGGAACATGAGCACCTTGATGAAAGTCCACCCAGGGGGTTGCCTAGGGCGAGTCAGGCAGCTCCACACATCAAGACTTCCTCTGTTAAGAAAAAAAGGAGGGTCATTGTTGTAGGTGACTCCTTCTGAAGGGGTACAGAGGGCCCAATACGCCAACCGGACCCAACCCACACGGCAGTCTGCTGCCTCCCTGGGGCCCTGGTGAGATGTCACCAGGAACCTCCCTGGTCTGATTCAGCCCACCGATTACTACCCGCTATTGGTCATGCAGGTTGGCAACAATGAGGCTGCACTAAGTCTAAAAGCGATTAAAAGGAATTTCAGAGCGCTGAGGTGACTGATCAATGGAGGAGGAGCACAGGTAGTGTTTTCATCAATCCCTTCAGTGGCAGGGGGGAACACTGAAAGGAATAGGAAAGCACATGGTCAACACATGGCTCAGGGGCTCGTGCCATCGGCAGAATTTTGGGTTTTTTGAC
>NW_010523625.1:0-5322 GCF_000687285.1 Phaethon lepturus | reverse complement strand
GCTTGAGGAAAGGCTGCGGGATCACTCCCCTGGAAAACAAGAGCATTTTAACGTGGAAGCGGATCTGATGAATAATATAAGGTGCCGGGTACGCTTGGTCCTTTTACCGATGATACAGCCGACATAAAAATGCTGCGTGTTGCCTTGGCCTGTGAACCTGCGACAGAGTTACAAGAAGCAATAGCAAATAGCTTTTCATCCTTTACTTATTTCCACATCACTAGCAAGGATTATACCTAAAGGCCAATAGTATAGAGAGGAGACATTTCATTGTAATTACACATTTAGGCCAACATGTGTGGTTGGCTTGCCTAGTTAGCATTAAAAAAAGAAATAATTGAGCTATATATAATACACATCAGTCAAACTGTCAAGTTGCTGAATTTAACAAAACTTAGGCAAGGTTTTTGTATTTTTTTGCTTTTTTTTTTTCTTTTTAATGTAGAGGCTTTCAGTTTAACAGCTAAATATTTTAATTGAGGAGACTGAATAAAATGAAACTAAACCGTAATTCTAGTGCAGTGTAGCTCAAATGGGTATTCTAATATTACCAACAACTTTGATTTTTATTTTTTAATGTATTTAAGTGCTACCCATATAGAGGGAAAGTTTTTTAAATTAACCCTGTGATGGCATTTTCTTTTTCATGGTGAATGATGAAATTCAGACACAGGGGAAATGCTTATTTGTTTGGGTTTTTTTTTACATAGTGGATACTCAGCTGGAACATTTTGCTCGACTGCATATTTGAAAAAAGTTCCCTTGGGAGCCGTGGTGAAGCAAAACCATTTAGCTATTACAACTGGAGGCTAAAAAAAATTATAGATTCAGTATTTAAAACACTTTAAAAGTATATGTTTGTCTAAAATATAATAGAAAATCCTTTACATTTGTATTTTTCGTAATTTTTTTTTTGGTTCTTAGACTATATAATCAAGTCAAGATTTACACTGTACATTAAAAATCTTCTTTTGAATGTATTTGCATAAATGGAAAGCGAGCTGTTGAAGAATACTGATAAAAAGTTAGTTACCAAGGTAAGAGCTAATTCGGAAATGAATGATCCTCGGAATTTTGCTTTCCCTTCCAGGCAGGCCCTGCTCCTTACAGTGCCTCATGCTTCAGTTGTTTCACTCTCCCTCCCGCATGGAGAAGATTTTTAAATTTAACAGCTCCTCTAAAACCCAAAGACACAGCCTCTGAGGAGGAGAACTTCGCTTCAGAACAAAGTCTCTTGAGGGCTGGAGGATTTGCAGGGAATAACGTGAATTAGCTTTTGCTGTTAAAGCTGCAGCTCAAAATGTTTGAACGTTTATCACCAGCTCAGAGCCCGCTCCTCGGGTGAGCGGCGGGAGGTTTTGTCGCTGACGGATTTGAGCGCAAAATCAGGTCCCAATATATGGCAAGGCAGCGTAATTAACTGGCATCATCTCCGTCTGATTTTCCCATCAATCACCGGTACCACTCGGGGATGCAAATCAGTCGTGCTGAGGGGCAGGCGCAGAGTCCAAACAAAAACCTGAATTGTGGCGTAAGGCTCTTTTCCAGACCCGCTTTGCAGGACTGAATTTTATCCAGAGTGCAGTGGGATTTGCCATTCTTGCAGCACTTTTTAGCGGCTGCATGCCTTCTAAAAATTATTTGGCGTCCTACCGAGACAATTCCTTACCCGCGGTAAACGGGCGTTAAGTGCCATTGAAGTCAGTGAAGCTATGCCGCTGTCTGCCGGCTCGGGATCGGTCCGTGGACGCTTAAAGGAATGCCTGCTGAGAGCAGGTCTTTCCCTGGGAATTAAAAATGGCATTTTTCCAACTGGTCAGAACCGTTACGCTGATTTATTTCTCATTTACAGCCCATGAAACCTGAGGCTGTTAGCTTTCGTTGCTAGAACAAGGCAACCTGGTTAGGGAACAGAACTTTTTCCGAATTATTATATACTGCATGGTTTTTTCTATGTTAACGACTGGCAGTGCGAAAGAATTGCTGTGATTCTCAGGTGTCGCTCGCTACGCCTGTACCGCGCCACAGAAGCTTGCAAGGGCTGCTAGCATCAACACAGCTGGCTCTCGATCCTGCTTCACCTGGGGCTGCACTGCTTTCGCCTTTCGCTGTTTATTAAAAACACTAAATCAGGAGCATTTCTATTTTTTAAAAGCCAAACGCTCGGCACAGCCCAGCTGTGGGTGAAGAGCTAGTGAAAGCAGCAGCCATGCCGACAGTTTTTAGGTGGGCTTGAAGTTTTTGCTTGTTTCATCACCGTTCTTCGAGAAAAAGAGAGGGAAGTGAGAAAGCCTTGGAATGAAAAAAGGCAAGGAAAAAAAGCTGGGGGGTGAAAAGGGTTTGGGAAGGGAAAAGGAAGGTGTCACAAAAACTGGAGGAGAAGAAGGGCAGGGAAGGAGAGAGAGGCAAAGTGGGAAGGGCTAGACAAAAGAGCACGTTATTTGGGCTTGATTTTGTCCTGATAGCCACATCCTATATAATTGCTTTGAAAGAGGCTCTGAATGCAAGACGGGGTCTGCTGATAGCACAATGCTAACTCATTTTTTATTATGCTGTCAGCAGACGCCCTCTCTCTGTATTTATAGCCTAATTACTCCTAGTTACCTACATATGACTCTGTTTAATACTTTTCATGCCTCACGCTGGCTAACAAGCTGCAGTTTAACACAACTCTGTATTACTGAGGCTTCAGGCTAGATTGGTGAGAAGGAAACATGACTATGTACAGAAACAGTTAGGTTTATAAACAAGTAACTGGTACCAAAAAAACTGGAGAAAGCACCAAAGCATTTCTCAAGCTGATAGCATATTAATTGCATAACTCCCTTTTATGTAACTAAGTATAAAAGACTTTTTAATAACTATAAAAATGAAAGCCAGAGTCTTTCAAGAACTGAGGAATCTTCCAGGCTTGAGTTACGGTTGCAAATGTCCTTAGCACAGAGGACGCTTTGATACGCTACCACACTCCTCTAGCAGTTTCTGATCAACCACTCTTAAAGGATGGGGTTGATGTCTGTTCTGTGGCTGGCGAGCTGGGTGAGAGTGGAGCTTCCCACGACGTCGCTGACGGAGGAGGAGGTCGTGATGGTGTTGTGCTGGATGACTTGCTGCTGGGAGCAAGCTGGGACCGGGCTCGTGGGAGGACTGCTCTCGGGACCTGGGAAGGAGGTGAGGACACACAGACAACACACATTCAATTATCCGCCCAAGTAACAAGCCCAGGTTGGGTGACAGTCCTGGAAAAGCGACGTACTACTACGGCAGCATCACTAACAACCTGAAGCATGCACAAGTCCCAAGAGTTCGAAGCGCACAGTTATCCAACACCCTCTGTCTTCTGGTCTTTTGCAGTTTTTGTTTTTGTTTTTGTTTTAAGCCAGCTTCTCTGATATCAACCTGACTTCAAGGGCTGGGATCTTGAAAAAAGTCCAAGACCTTAATGATTACAAAACCAATGTCAGGATAAGAAGTCCAATATTTTAAGGTCTATAAAATCAGTTGGGATGCTTAAATGCTTTATTCGCTCCAGCAGGAATCAAAATTAGAGTGCGGTGCACTGCAGCACAGAAAATCTAATTCAAACAACAGTTGATAGGCATGTAATGCAATTATGTATTTTTTTCTTTGAGTACTGTTAAAGAGCCAGATGCATAGTGATACAGAGGAGACAGAAATGGGCTCTATTTTAAGAGAATGCCGCAATCTAGCAAATATTAACCCTGAGGCTCTTCTGAGCCATTCTAGAGCCAAGCGAAGAATTTGTCCCTAAATCATCACACTTGTAAAATGCATCAACGAGACCAAATCGATTCAATGTCTCCATTAGACGAGATTTTTGGGGAAAAAATGAAAGGTAAGAGTTAAAAAAGAGTTGACAAACCTTGAAAACCTGCGCCACGCCTGGTCTGTGCCACTGTCAGAGCACAGTACCATTTTCGCTGGAAGGGACTGTAATGTTTTCCTATTTTAAGGTACTGGCAGCGCTGCGCCCAGGAGGACTCTTGCAGGTTTGGAGCTGTGAGTTCAAGCGGGATCCTCCACAGGGGAGCGAGCGTCCATCCGTGTGCATCTCCTTGCCGAAGGGAGGGGTGGGGAAGGCTAGCTCTGCTGTGTGGGATGCAAACCAGGGTGGTTTTGGTTTTGAGCGGGGCTGGATAAATAAGGGCAGGAGATTGGATGGCTCGGATGATGTTTGAGAAGACAGGTTCAAGTGAGAATATGACCAAGAAGGGGTTCTGGAGGGAAGAACTAGAAACTTGGCTTTCCTGTGAGGAGTGTGGAGACAGTGCAAACATACCAGCTACTTACTTAGATATCCTTGCGATTCTTTCTGCATAGCTGTTATCGGACAGTCTTTATGTGTTAACAATAACTGTTTCAGCTGTGCTACCTCATTTTTCAGCATGGAAACCTCGTTCTAGAAAAGAAAGAGAGGGTTTGGTTTGCCACAAAGTTTAAACCAGGCTCTTCTGCAAAGTTTAAACCCAAGGACACAGACACTGCTCCACAACTTCAGAACTGAGCAAAAACGGCACTCGGTGCTCACGTGCAGGGTTTATGTTACTTTTCTCCATGGCATTATTTTATAACTTCTTCTGAAGACAGTTTGGCTTCCAGGTTTGATGACATAAACTTGACAGGCGAACTAACCCTTCACAGCACCAGAGACACTTTAGGCGGCGTTTTAATGCGCTCAGGAGATGCTCTGGCCTCAGGACGGGGGGCCAGACCCGTGGGGAGAAATGGCAGCCTGCCGTGCTGGGCGGCACAGTGGCAGGGCTGCTGTCACCCACAGCATGTCACCTACAGCATGTCACCTACACCTCCGCTACGGCAGCTGCCTGGGTGCTGCTCACACCTCCGTGTGTTGGGGGAGTAGGTTTTTGGGGAGTGCCGTCACACCAATGGTCTTTCTGCTCTTGGCAGCCCACAGGCACACCTCTGGATGGGGCAGTTTTTTAAGAAGGGCCCCGCCATAAGAAGGGCTTTTATTACATTAATTTGGGATATTTTTATCCATCCACTTCATTCTTTTTCTTACTGGTAAACTGATCTATTTACGCTCCTATCTCGCTGGCTTTGAGCGAGGGTTTAGCTGCGTGCCCTGCTCTGAAGAAGTCTTTTACAGCCCAGTTAATGGCACTTCCAAAAAAAATCCCCACAAAAAGCAGTGACAAGAAAAGAAAATAAATACAACTCCGTCTAGTGAAGGCTTCTAAATCCCAAGACAGCTTTTTCCTGGCTCATCCTCCTAAAATGCAATTATTTCTCTAATTGAAGCACGCAGGTCTTGATTAATCGACTTTGATTACGCCTGCG
>NW_010523624.1:0-2790 GCF_000687285.1 Phaethon lepturus | reverse complement strand
GTTAACTATCCAATAAAATATATAAAATATTATTAAAAGCACTGATTTTTCCCCTTAATTTTTTTTTAATTTTAGATAATATTTTCATTTAAGTTGTCATTATAACAGGATCACTGCATGTAATTTCAAGTTCAACTTATGTGACATTTTTAACTCTAGTTTTCTAGATGCTGTTAGAAAAACAGCTTTTAGACTTTTTGGATTGAAGATAAGAAAATACTAATTTCTTTATGTATCTTCTTTGAATTAAGTAGTAGTTTAATGGAATGGTAGGGATGTTTCCCGTTACTCCCTATATGACTTGTCACTTTGACAGTCACAAAGAGTAATCCAGTGCCATAGATTTTTTTATTAACATGTGGAAAAAATGTCAAGTATTAAAGATGTCTGAAAGTATGTGGCTGATCAAAACCTTCTTCTCTCGATGTGCTCAATTTTAACATGTTATATTTAGTGTACCAGATTGTATCTAGCTGTAATCGTAAAGCCTGTGGTTTTGTTCTCCTTATTATCTTGGAGTTTTGTGTTTATTTTTTTTTCTTTCCATTTAGATGCAGAGTCTGAAAGGTGGTACAGAAGCTATAGCCCTTTTGGACCTGTTAGAAGCTGATTATTATGATCTACAGCTTCAATTATATGAAGTGCAGTTTGATATCTTGAAATGTGAAGAGCTGCTGCTGACAGCACAACTTGAAAGCATCAGAAGACTGATATCAGGTCTTTTTTATGCATTTTAATTAAGATGTAATCTGTAAAAAAGAATTCTCTTCCTAAGAGTCTAGTAAAGCCTGTGGGAATGAAATGAGAACAGTTTCTTTACCATGTGAAGAGCTGGATCTTCTAACATAAGTACTGTTAAATTAAAATTTACACCTATTCATAAGACATATACATACAGAAGTTTTGGTCTGGTTCTCGTTGTCTGCGTTTGGAAGTAAGCATATAAGAAACTATGTAAGGTTTGGAAAACTAAATTTAGGGAGGAGGAAATGTTTTAATTACTGGACTTTTCTCATTTTTAAAAATTGCATTGTCATTATTAATTTCTTTGTAGTGATTGGTTTTCAAAAGGTATTCGTGCAAATCAGAATTCTTCAGATAAACTTTGAAGCTTGTTGTATTGCCATGTCACTGATTTAGAGCAGTGATGCAAACCTTATGTTTTGAGAACCTACTATATCCTGTGTACTTACAAACTATGGAAATGGTACAGGTAAATCATACAGCATTTTGAATCCAGTTCTGTCCTTTGGACCTTTTTATACTTAATGTTTTTATTCACACCATCTCTGTTTTATTGTTTAGTGCATAGTGCTTGCATAGCAAATTTTGTTATGGATAGAAAAGTCACTTAAGAAGAGAGATTTGAAGCTGGGTTGTACTGTGAGTTGCCTCTGGAAAAAGAGAAAACACAGGTATCAGATTCTTCTCACTGTTGTGTGAATCTCCTCCTCTCAGGCCTGTGATGGCAACAACATTAACTGCATTTACGGAGGATGAAGATTGAAAACTCTGTAAATTACTTACAAGAAATGTGGCAGCTTTGCCTCTTTGGAGAGCTAGTTAGTGCTTTAGAGATAGATAGTTGTTTGTACTTGGGAAATCAGACATTTCATTTTGGTACTGAAGACAACGTATGGTTTTTTTACCTGCAGACCAGAGGAAATCCCTTGAACAGGAGGCTGAGAAGAAATGTGTATCAAAATCCTTTCTCTTTGACATAGTGATAGTAAAACTTAAGGATCCTCAGAGATTAAGCTTGATGTAAAAACACCATAGGTCATTATGACTTGTCACTAATGTTTTCTCCAGAAATCTCAAAAGAAACCCCCAACCTGACTGAAAATAAAATCCCCAGTCAGCTAAATAACCAACCCTCTCCTTCCCCCATGACAACAAAATAGTTCACTGTTTTGGCTTCCTTTGCTGTTTTAAATTTGTTAATTTAAATTATTCTTTAATATAAAATCTAAAAGGATTTTTTTAAAATCAAAGACAGCTGTCTATGTTAAAAGGAATTACTGTTTTTTAACAAGTCTCAGTTATATCCCATAGGACAGAAAATGAGAAATACTATTCCTAAATTGTATTTTGTTCAAAGGATGAAATTACCTCTTCAGACTTTACTCAGGCAGGGGGAATAGAACAATTAATCTTGTGAAGAATGTGACACTGAATTGGCTACATGTCTTCAAGACTGTTCTGTACCTAATCTGAATGAAAGCATCTCCAAAATATAGTGGTCTTCTAATACATGTTATTTCCTATGGAGTCAATTAGAAAAATATGTTCTGTTGCATCTTCTGTTATGCTTCCTTTTTAAAGTGTATTTATAGTCAGTAAAGTAATAGCCTTTTAATTGAGCACATCTGTATGATTTGAAATACATGCGTCTTAATGACTTCTAGATGCTGTTGCTATTCTTTACTCTTTGACTGTATTGGCTCTGCAGAGATATTTCGGAGAGTTTTGGTTTCTGTTCTGATTTGAGGGACATCCACAGAAGAAAACCCTGCCCCTTTCCCCAAATAATCTAGTAGCAGAAGTAGGAAGAAGTTAGAGTCTTCCTGAAAGGTATTTGATGAAGGTGAAATGAGAAGGTTTGGTAGTGCTACAGAGTAGACACTTGACAGTCATGCCAGCTGTATCTACCTGTTTCAGCCAGCAGTAATGCATATCCCTCTTGGTGTATTACAAAAATATCCTACTTGGTATGCCAGTGAAATAAGAAACAAGAGACCCTTGCTGCTTATTCATCCCAACATTCTGCAAGGATTTATAATCATCACT
>NW_010523623.1:0-4523 GCF_000687285.1 Phaethon lepturus | reverse complement strand
GCCGCCATGAAATCCGGCAAGGGGCCGTGAGCCAGGCCGCGGCAGGTGTCCGCCCGGGAGGGCCTGGCCCCAGGGGTGGCGGCCGCTCGGTCCTGCAGTTCTCCTGGCCAACTCAAACCAGAGCTGCAAATGCAGAAAAGCGAACGGAGGAGACCAATCCCACCCCAATGACAAGTTTCTACGCGTGTTGCTGAACCTGGCTTCAGGGCAGCGCTTAGGCAGCCCAGTGCCATCCTGGAGTGAGAGAACCTGAGCGCAATCATTTGGTAGCAGTTCGGAGGCCAGGTGTGGCTAACAAGGAGTTTGGCAAGTTTGCAAGACGTGCAAGTGCATGGTTAGAAGAGCAAGTGCTGTTCATCCGTCTGTATGATGCTTAGCAATGTTTATTAACTGTACAAGATCAGGTTAAGGATGAAAAAAGAGCTAATTGGCTGAAATCTTTGGCCTGTCCCTAGGAAATCTCATAGCAGCTTGCAGTCTTTTCTGTTTTGTTACGGATCCCTGTGGCCATCAGGGTCCCATGCTAGCCAGGTATAGCTGGAGTGTGCCCTGCTGTAGACGCAATATTGACCCATCCGAGAAAGTCCTTTGCCTCAGAGGATGTAGGAAAGAAGGAATTGAAACCTTTGTGTCCGCAGGAGACCTCCCCATCAGCCAGGTCCCCCGGAAAGGTCTTGAAAAAGGCTGGCAGTATCTGAGCAGTAGTAGGAGATACCCAGTGTCTGCTGGGCAGATCTCTCAGGAATTTGGTTCCAAGCAAACGCAATCAGGAAAAAAAATTAAAAGGGAAAATTGGCAAGTGGTAGTTTGAGCAAAATTTGTTCTTTGTTCAGTATTTTTACATAAGTCAGAATTGTAACAGTGCTCCTCCTTATGTCCTCTACAGACACTGGGTCTGATGGTATGAGGAACCATGACCCTAAGAGCCAAAGCTAACCGGGACCTAGGAACTAAGCCTAGGTGGCATTATTTCAGAGGAGACTTCTTCTTCTTACAGATAATTCAGCTCCAGGTTGACAATTCAATGTTCCAAGCTGAACATGTTAAAGGGTGCCAAAGCAGAAGAGGATAATGAGAAATTTTACAGACACAGAAGCACTGGCTCTGAGATTCTGAAAGATTTTTTTTTTTTTAAAGAGGCATTTAATAACAAAATACATCTAGTTTGGGTGGAAGTAAAGACGTTGAGAAAGTCCTCATGCTGCAGCGGTAGCACAGTGCTCCTCAGGCTTTTACAGCCTGACTGAGTGCTCAGAGCCCCTTGCAGCATCCTGGGTTCTCTTCGGCACACGCGGCGTCACTCGGAGGGGAACCCGCAGGCTGCGCTGGGACAGGGGCAATGCAGGTTTGATCCCAAAGGCTGATCTAGCAATGGGCTGGACCACAGGGTCTGTATTGTTGCTGGTGGCCAAATATGAGCTGGTGTGTGGCTTTGCCCCTCTCTGCCCAAAACGCTCATAGGGACAAACAGGAATAGCGAGTACTTCCCTACCAGGTAGAAGCCTTGAAAGCCTAAGTGAACAAACTTTTCAGAAGGAGCCATGAGGGCACTTAGAAAAACACTGCCACTGTTATGAAACGTCCTGTGCCTTTCCAGCTGGTGCGGGATGGCAGGAAGAAGCCAAGGGGCTGCAGCCCTGCCGTCAGCCACCGCGCGGTGTGGTGGGGCGGCATGGCCACCTCATCCTCCCCACTTCGCGTTGCGGCTGCATCCCCCTTGGTTATGGTGCTGTATAAACAATGAATAATAGTATCGGTAGGTTGGTTATAAATTAAGAAAACGATATTAAAATTGATTTTGCATTGCGGGGAAAAAGTAAATTATGAGGTGTTACAGTTGCAAACATGTTGTTTTATACGCTACTTCCAAGAAGAAAAATATTATGCCAAATGAAAAAGAGGTGTCGACCAATCAGACCTCCTGATGCCTGTCCCTTCCTCCAGTAGTAATAGTCCCGTCGTGCTGTTTTACAAGGCAGTAAGCCAGTCACCAAGTGAAGAAACTACCAGACTAAAGTTCTCCTGGTTTATGCCAGGGAGGGAACCAAATTATGGCCTTGTAAAACAGTGTGACAGTGCTATTATTGTGCTGGTGCTACAAACTGCTTAAAATAGAGTTTTGAATAATTTTTTCAAAATATACTCAGGAGCTGGTCAGGTGAGAGAGTCCGTGATGCTGATTAGTGTAAAGCAGAGCAGGAGACCTTGGAGTAACATATGTCCGGCTCGGGAAAGGTCTCCATGAACCGGGATCTAGCACGACGCTGCAAGCCGCTGTTCCTCATGGGGGTCTGGACCAGCATCATGCTGGGGCTTGCCAACCCTTCTTGTGGGATTTTCAGCCCTTTCTCGTCTGCTGGCAAAACAGGAAACAGACATTTCATGGGAAAAAGTGTTATCTCAAAAAAGTGTCAAGATGAAGGAGAGTTTAGTTAAGTCTTTGAGCACTGCTACAAGATGTCCCACTTTGTCTTCTGTAGTCTGCCCAGGCCTCCTTACAATATTAATGCTGAAGAAGAGATTTTCCTGAAGCACACTAAGATGCTAACATGATAAAAAGATATATAAGCTCCCTAGTCCAGAGGTAAAAGTGGTGGTTTAGTACAAACCCCAAGACCAGTGTCTAAAATTAAATGGGTGGAGGAGCAGAGTGGTGGTAGCTCAGGGGACTTCTACGCAACACTCTGTTGGAAGTTTCAACCAACAAATGTCTGCTTCCAGCAGAAAATATTGAATTTCTGTCAGAAATAATAAAAATTTCTGACTGACAAACCAAAACATCTGGGTCAAGAGGAAGTGATTTTGGAAATGCTGTTGATACCACAAGGGCTGAAATGGGCCTGTCGCATGGCCCATGAGGCAGGACTCCCCAGCCATGTTTTGTGTCCCATGACGCACTATAGCAGGGGATTTGTAGTGCTCACATCGTGTCTCAGCAAGAAAGCAAGCTGGGATGCAGGAAGGAAAACACGGCTCACGGGGAGCCTGTGATCAGGTAAGGAATCCTTGCTAGCACTGACAGGTGCAAAAATGCAAAATTTGAGCACAGCAGCTCATCAGCTACTCCGGTAGAGACCTGCAAATGGCATCCACGTGCCCCCTGAAATGCACCAGGCACATGCACGTCACCAAAGCCTGGAGGCAGGGGACAGGACAGACTGGAGATGTTTAGGTTACAAGTTAGCTCTAACTTATTTCCTTAACTTTTGAAAGATCTGGGTTGCAAAAGAACTAAAAAAACACACACCCAATTAAAAAACAAATTGCAATCCTCATCTGTGGGATCTACACTTGCATCCATGACTTGTGCTCTTGTAGGTGAGCAAAAACAGACTGGGAGCAGGCTGGCACTGAAGCAGAGGGGAAGGCAGATTTAACTTATCTAATATTTGTAAATACACTAGAAAGGAAATATCATTTCATTTAATTATAGGGTCTGCTTGTTTGTTGCCTCCAGTAAATTAAATTTCCAGATAAAATTACCAATGGGCATATGTGAGATTTTTTTTTAATGACATCATTACATAAGGAATCTGGCAGACCTTCTTATAAAATAAACAATACACAAGGAAATCTATTCATTTTAATAGCTTGAATGCATCCATGGATGATGATAGGGAAAGTAAAGCTCTGATGCTTAGAAGCTCAGCCATACTGTTCAAAAAGAAGGCATAAACAAGGCCCACTCACATTGTCCAAAAAAGGGTAAGAAAGAACTAAGAAGTGGGATTTTGTTCAAGGCCTCAGTGTAATTATATATTTTACATCTCTTTCAACGCAACACTTTGTTTAAGCATGGGAACGCTCTAGCAGACTTATAACAATATTTCCATACTGTACATTTATTGTAGCTACTCATTAAGCCAAATTGCTAGCACATGAAGTCATGTGGAAAAAAAGAGGGATTTAAGACATAACATTTGCAGGATGCAAACATGAGAAGTGAGGACTTTTTCATCAAACTCTGGTTCACAGTCAAAGCAAAATTCCAACGTCCGTGCAGAGGCAAGCTAAAGGGAAGGAGATCACCATCAATTTGAAAATTATTTTATGTTTGATTTCTTAGCAAATTGCAACTCTTACCAGGCTGTCTGCAGCATACATATGTGTTGCTACTCGTACAAAAAGAAATAAAAGTACATTAGGAAGCTAAGCTTTAAAAGCTTAAAAAAAAAAAGCAAAAGAATTACTAGTGTAACCAACCTCTTAACAATTACCAAAGTACCATTATTCTCACTCTGACAGCGATCCAGGTAGCGACTCCCTATTAAAGTTTTCTGCAAAACATTGTAAAACACGACGTAATGAAGCAAAGAGAAATAGTTGGGGTGTGAAGGAAACTTTGGTGATGTCTGCTCCCTTTGGAGGCCACACGTGTGCACGCCGCAAGTAACACTTCCACCGTGATTCGCCCTTGGCACCGCCTTTCCCTGCTCGTTTCTGAATCCTCGTGGTTGCTCGGTCAGCGCTCGCCGCACGGATTAACCGGAGGTGCGGCTGCCGGCCCCGCGGCTCGGTACCCG
>NW_010523622.1:0-13894 GCF_000687285.1 Phaethon lepturus | reverse complement strand
CCTGGAGTACTGTGTCCAGCTCTGGTGGCCCAAACATAAGAAGGATATGGACCTGTTGAATTGAGTCCAGAGGAGGGCTAGAAGATGATCAGAGGGCTGGAACACCTCTCCTATGAAGAAAGGCTGCAAGAGTTGAGGTTGTTCCACCTAGAGAAGAGAAGGCTCTGGGGACACCTTGTAGCAGCCTTCCAATACCTGAGGGGGGCCTACAAGAAAGGTGGAGAGGGACTTTTTACAAGGGCATGTAGTGATAGGAGAAGGGGTAATAGCTTTAAACCAAAAGAGGGTAAGAGGTTCTTCATTCTGAGGGTGGTGAGGCACTGAAACAGGTTGCCCAGAGAAGCTGTGGATGCCCCATCCCTGGAAGCATTTAAGGCCAGGTTGGATGGGGCTTTGAGCAACCTGGTCTGCTGGAAGGTGTCACTCGCCATGGCAGGGGGCTTGGAACTAGATGATTTTGAAGGTCTCTTCCAACCCAAACCATTCTATGTTTCTATGAATTCTCCCTTGTTCTTCCCCTGCTCCTCACTCTCCTCCCTGGGATTTCCTTACCAAATGGGATTTCTCCCTCCTGGCAGGCTCTAAGGACCACATCTAGGAATGCAACAAGATATGAAATGACAGTCTTTTAGCTTGGGCATGATGAATAAAGAACCTTCTGAAGAAGTGGCACCTTGCAAGAGTAAGAAAGGTTTTTGTTCAGTGTCACTAAGGGTCAAACTTGTGGTTGTTACTGTGTGCCCAGGCACAAGTTGGTCACATCAGGCAGTGCTGGTCAGTCCTGTAAGACTCATACAGTTCTGTGCTAGAAAGTATAATAAACAACATGTAGTGCCTTTTTTGCTTGGCAATGCCTTTGCTTCTGGTAGCAAGCACCTCTCTACATGGGTAGCGATGTAAGTGTGTTGAGTACTGCCATTAAAACACCACCAGCTTTTTTGAATACAAAGAATTTCATTTTTTATGTGTCCATTAAGAGGTTCAGTATCTTTTTATGCCAGTACCTCTGTGGCCACATGTGTTTGTATTCATATACTCATGTGCACGCGCCTGCATTTTCACAAGCCTTTACTGTGGAAACTGGACATCTCTATCTCTGTGTCTAACTTAAGCACCTTATGGGGGCAAAAGCAAGGCAAATCTTCATCATTACTGTAATCCATCCAATATTTTCCATTGAAGGCTGCCAGAAACATGGCTCCTTTTCTCAGAATACAAGGGAGAAACTCTGCCTTACAGGCAGAGAAAAAATGCTTTAAAGGATGTTGGATCCTTCCATGACAATCAATTTGAAGCTACGGCAGCAGCGGCATTGTCAGACAAGTAAGTGACACCCAGTGTAACACTGCTGCCACGTTGCTTCTTTAAAAGAAGAGTGACCTGTCCTGAGCACAGAAGGATTTAATTTCCCCATGTCCTGTGCACCATGTGGCAATTTGGCAGGTTCCCGGAAGAGCTTGGTTTAACACCGCTGTACAGCAGGTGCCCCATGAGACGCCACGGGTTTGCTGTGCCCCGAGCTTGTAGCGTCTTTGCTCCAGGCTACCTTCTCGTGCTCTCCTCAGCCCCACACCTCCTGCACCCAGAGCTGCTACTGGGGCTCGCTTTCCATCTTTCTGCTTTCTGCAATGGTTTCCTCCAATTTGGAGGTGATGTGCAGGGATGAGAGGGACTATGCAGTGCCTCCCAGGGCTGTTTGCCGTGAGCTCCTTCAGATATTTGGAGCTGGACTGCATGCTAGGAAAGGAGGTGTGTGACCCAGGCTGACCTTCCTCCCAGCGGCGCTCTGCCCTCCCCATCCCTGCAGCCAGTCTGCTCCGCCGTCTCCCGAAAAGACCACGAGCCGCTTCTCTGGAAGAAAAATGGATGTGATGATAGGCAACTTCCATTTAAAGCCTGCTCATGGGAACGGTTCTCGTCAGCATGGTGTTGTAAATACAGGCAGGCTTGCTCCTGTGCATGCAGACGAATGCATCACACCGCTGCGTTGTTTTTGAGCACAGCTGTTAAATTAAGGAGAGTTTGATAGATATTCGCCACCATACATTAAACCTATGGACTGCTAGAGCCACCTCCTCTCCATTTTGTGTGCGTACCAGCAGTAACCAGGTAACAGTAAACTGATTTACATTCCGGAGCGATTATCCGCAGTGGTGCACTCTATTAAATGGGCGGGCGGTGGCTTACTTTTCATAATCCATGGTGACACACTGGAAATGAAAGTGACAAAAATTATAGATAGCTCTTTGGCTGAAGACGCAAAAGAAGAGGCATGGAGGAAAGAGAGAGGTCCAGGGGTTTGCTCCTGCAAAATGCCAAGGCAGGCTGTGATGTGCCGATTATCCCATTTCCACTTGAGGGCTGTGAAAGGAGGGTACTTATCCCCTCAGAGGAGCACGGGATGGAGCTCCCATTTGGGAAGTAAACATTCATTTCTTTGCAAATATCATCTTCTGTGGTTCAAAGAACGCTAAGCCAAGTACAACCTTTGAATTTGCTACTTTTCAAGTGCTTTTCTATTTTTTATGAAGGAACATCTACGAACGTGTGCATGCCAGCGGGTATTTGAGGGTTGAGCTCAACACAGGTTTAGTTTGAAAAACAAACCATTACTGACCCAAAGATCATGAAGGCAAGTAATGAGGACTGAGATGGATGGAATGAATATTGCTGAAAAGAATCTCAGATGCCTGAAATTTTTATTACGCTGACATTGCAAGACAATTCCATAGAGATAAACACTTAAACTGGGTCAGTTTACAAGCATTCAACAGTTCCACATCTTTCTTCAGTGGCTACTTCTTGGGTCACAGAGTCTAACGCTGCACAGTTACATAAATAAATTGGGCCATCATTTGTGTCTCCATGTTTCTGAGGTCAGTTGCGGGCACTCTGGGGCCTTTGGAGTTTCTGAAAGAGCCATGGTTGAATCCAGGGATACCTGAAAATTTGTTTGACTCAGAATTAGCATCTTAAAAAAAGACTTAAATCAGCCACATGTCAAGACAGCCTTTAAAATCAGAAACATAAAAATAAACCCCTACAGACTTGCCTTAAAAGATAGCTCCAAATTCAACAGCTCTGCAGTCTAATAAATGCAATATAAACATCTTTTGAGCAAAACATACTGGTGAAAAGCATGTTTATTGCGTTACAAAAATCAATGCAATCTGCAGGGACTGAATCAAATAGCTGTACAGTCTACCCTGTGATTCATTTTGCTTTCATGAGTAAAGGATGCTAGGATGAAATGTAATATACATGTAGCTGGAATGGTTGGAACATACATGGTGAGAAAATATAATCACTTTTTTTCAGCTTGGAGTCTGACGGTGACGTACGTTTTTCATTGCTTTCGTTAATATATCAAAATGTTTCTGTCACATGGTGAAAACCACTAATTCATGAAAATGCAGATTAGATGCCACAACCCCTAAACTAACAGAGAACCTTTCATTTAGGTACAGTTCTGAAATACTACCATCAGCCAGTCTTCTGCTGGCATGCAGGATTTGCTATCATCACTCACACATATATTTTTGTGTGAGTTAGACTTGCAGCTCATATTTTCAAAGTATTTGTGTCAGTCTCTGGGCTCCTTTGCTTTAAATTAAATATATAACTGCATGGAAAAGATTGGCAGTGTCAACAGCGTGTCTTTACTCTAAAGCGGAGATGAGTCAAGCAGAAATTAAATTGTAATCAGTAATACCTATCTTACATGCAACTATCAGCCCCTTACTTGCCAGGACTCAGCTAGATAACTACTTTTTTTCAGTGTTTTGAACATTAATTGTTTGAGCTCATAACATGGGAAATGAGCTCGCTGTGTTCTGTAGGGGACATTCCTTTGCCCCATTGCCCCACACGCTCTATTCCTGCTAAGGATATGCCTAAAGGAGAAAGCAAGCAAGTCCTGATAGTGCTGCGAGCATCCTTGGAGCTGCATGTATTTAGTGCTTAATTCAGGATACCCCAAGACACGGCAGAGCTGAGGGGATCGTACTTGGTGCTAGGCTGGCTATGGCCACTCTGGTTTTGATTCAGAACAACACACATCTGGCTGCTCTTGAGCACGGGCAAAGCAAGACTGCTTCTGCCTGCAAAGTGCCGTGGACACATCCTAGTCAGCGTCTCCCAGCTCTTAAGCAAATGAAGTGCACACGCATGGAGATGAGGGGATGGGGAGGCCGTGGTCATGGCGCAGGACTGAAGCTGCATTTTTCTGTGCAGGCTCGAGCTAGTCATTCCTTTTACACCCATCTTAATTCCTCATCTGAAAAACTGGGATGAAAGTGCTGACTTTTAATTAGTAGAAGGGTGACTTTATAACCAGTCACAACAGGTGATGAGGGGCCATACACATACCAAGCCAGAGGCAGCAAACCAGAAAGATTGAAATAATACATTGCAATAGCAGTGCTTTTTATTTGGGTTTTTTTTGTCTAACTCGGAGAACTTCTAAGAGGACAGTAAAGCGACAGCAATCAGCTCGTCACATCACAGCCCGTCGCAGCCCTCCTTCTCTCCCGTGCTGTCACCGTGCACCCACTGACTGAAGAGGCAAACCCAACCTCATTTCGGCTTGGGACACGGGCTGTCAGTCACTTCTGACAACAAGCATTTGGTGCCCATTTTTAGCAGGATTTTAACAGATCAATCTTTATCTGGTGGTTCAAAGAAGCAGTTCCATCTGCGTGCAGCTTGGTACTTGCAAACGCTGCGCTTGATCTTTAAACGTATCATTGTTCTGAGTCACCGGCTGCTTGTGTTTTAATGTAGGTGATCTGATTCACCAAAGTGAGTTAATAATATAACTGGGGAAAATTAAGTTCCTATTTCTATGAAAGCATAAATGTTATCTGAGACGGTGACATTTACGATTCACTGAAAAATATGATTTGTTTTATATGCAGTTGTTGAGCTGCCAAGGAGCTTTTTTTATTTCTAGCAATTTAAGCTTCTCCGTAAAGTAGATGATTTAAGACAGGCAGAAGATGCCTTTTCCTCACTGATCCATTATGTCTGCCTTTTCCCTCTACTCTTGGTCTGCAGCAGGCGAAGCAGCAGCACTGGTTAGAAATCACTGGATAAATGTACACAGCTCATTTTTCTTTGTAATATGAGGGAGGGAGAAGAAAACCTTATAAAACACAGAGCCATTAAAAAACAGAAAAAAAAAAAGAAACACACAATTCCATCGTGACGGATAACACTTACACAATTAAATAAAAATACACTTGCAATAGCGAAGAGCAGAGCACGTTTCATTTTTATCTGCACTGTCACTCTCTTAATGGTTTCTGTCACAAAACCTGAACGAAACAAACCTGTGAAGCAGATGACGTCTCCGGTTTCAGGGATGCAGAGTTCTGCCAGGTGGATCAGAAAAGTAGGTCAGTGGGTCATTAATGCAAACCTGATGGGAAATAAGCCCCGACCCGCTGAAAAGGAAGCGGTTTAGCACATTCAGCCATTTGACACACTCCGTGCATATGATTTCCTCTGAATAGGCATCGCAGTTCAAGTCCTGCAAGCCAAAACGCAGCTCTGCGGACATTGCACAGACTGAAATACCTTTATCCTCTCGTATTGTGCAGACCTCACAAATCGCATTACATAGATGGTTGGGTTTTCACACTCAAAGAGCAACATACATTACAATTTCTGTATGCCTAAGTGCACTGCAGATCATTTCCAGAAACCTATATGGCCTTATTTTTGTTACTGACCAAGGCACTTAACCCTTAAAATGTTTGTCATCTTTCTGTGTCCTGCTAAAAGCCCAAAGTACTTTTGGCATTTCATTTTCCCAGAAGACGTGATAGATGCAACGTTAGGAATTTCCACCTGCAGCCATGTACCTTTAGCTGCTTTGCAGCTTCCCCCTTACACACGGTGAGGGACATAAAGCGGGGAGGGAAGACAAGTCCCATTCCGAAGACAAGTCCCATTCCCAGCGGCAACCTTCGCCTTCTGGCTTTCTGAATCTTTTTCTTTATGCTTAGTTTAACCTCTCTTGGTATAGGCCTCCATTTTTTACACATTTTTCTCTTCTGAGCAAGGATCAAGCACTTGGGTGGGTTTTTTTTCCCCATTGTTTAACTTAATCAGAGTTTCTTGTTTTGTACTGGTTTAGTTTGGTGCCAAGATTTCCCATCTCTCTTATTTAAAAAACAGTAAGAGTTTTGGATTTCCCCCCTTGAAAAACCCCTTTCAGGAAATCCAGAGCCAGTGGTTAAGAAATTTGCTGCAGCTTGGAAATCCTTCATGATACATTAGTTCTAGGAAACATCTGACAAACAAAAAAGTCCTTTGGCGGGTAGAGTCATTAAAAAAATACATGTAAGCAAGGGCAGAAATCTGGAGTTAAGATTTCTTATTTCTCTTCCACACAGTAATTTCCTTGCACTTGTTCGACTTTTCTTTCGGCTGGCCTTGTATCTTTTCTGGGCCACTTGGAAAACCTGAATGCAGACATGGCCCTCAGAAAAAACCCGCAATACAGACACATCCTATATACCGTCCTGCCTGGCTTAGCTCAGTCTTTTCTGAAATGACAAGTAAGATAATCAACCAAATGGTGCGTGCAGCAACAGCAGATACCCACGTACGCTAAAGCAGTGTAGCACATCTCTGCTCAATACCGAGGTGGTTCCGGGTGCCTACTAAGATCATGGACCTGGATGTCTTGTCCTGGCCAGGACACCTTGTAATCCTTTGGAGGGTGGAATAATTCGCCTGGCACAGACAGGTTCTACAGCAGGAGGAGGAATGGACGCTGAGCCTCCTGGTTCCAGCATGGTCCTCACCGCTGGGTTGCGTAGCCTGTAATTGTTGGTGCCTGTCTTGAAAGAGGTGTATAATAAACTAGTGAATACCTACAGGTTGTAGATACTGATTTAAATCAAGGTGATTTAAGCAGTTGTTTTTAATTATGATTTCTATTATTAACAGAAAATGGCTAATCCTTGTTTGCCACTTGTTCTAAATTTGTACTTCTAGGATATTTGCCCACACAAAGGCCCGTGCTCAATAACTGATGTGAATTTATATTTATTTTTGCAAGACTAGAAGGTAAACAAAATCCATATGAGCTTATCTGTGGAGTTATGGTTTACAAACATTTATTCAGATCCTTAATTTCTAAGTTACTTAATTTTGAAAGGCCAGACAAAGCATCTCTTATTTATTATATCCTTCTTACTTAGCATTTGAATGAAAATAAAGTTAATTAAAATACATGAAATCAACACTTTTTTATTGTTTGATTTAGCTCAGTAATGCTAACTTACATGTGCTATATGTGTGGGACAAAGTGAATAGTGCCGTAACACTTTAAGCAACTAAACAGTTTTATCAAACAGAGAAGGTAACATTTCTGTTTGTCTAATTAAATTGATGATTTTTGGTCACCTGCCTTTTCATTATCTTAGAACTAGTAGTTTTCATATTCTCATATTATTTTTTACTTACAGATCTGAGTATGAAACCTAATTTTTTTGGTTTTTAAGTGAGTACTTGGTTTTCAGTTTAAATCTAGTCCTTAACCGAAGCTACCTGAAAAAAGCATAAAGCAGAAAATATTGTGTTTGTACTTACAGTAGAAGTTACCTCTGATTAAAAAAATGATTTGTCACTGTAGCAAACCCTAATTCCAAGTGTTTACTGAAAAACTTCCCCTAGTTGTAGAATGACTTTATTTAAAACTCTGGCTGCAAACATATACTGCTTGTTACTTTTAATTTAATTTATGTTATTCTAATATATGATAATAAATTTAGACCTTCCCTTACGTTGTCATATTTTACATCTTATTTTAAACAACTATTGTTTTAAAGCGAAAAATAAGATTTAATTTCAACTGTAACATCCAGATTGAAATGAAAAGATTAACTAACTTTCCTCTAATCAGTAAAGCAAGGTGATTACACCAACAAAACAAATTTAGCAGCATTACTGTTGCCATATATGTCAACTTATTTTATGCAGTAATAACTTGAAAGCATAATTTTATTAATTACCTGTCTGGAGGTGAGAAGTGCTTCAGACATATCTGTTGATGAAGGGACATACTACAAGTGCAGTCTAATTTCTACTCAACAACTCCTGTGTTTAAGTCCTTGTGGAAATCAAATAAATTGAAGCATTTGCTGAGTATTTTCTTAAATTGAGAGCCAGAAGAGGGATGCCCACCAATTTAAAGAGATCACGGATCACTCCAGAAAGTCTGAGTATTTATTTGACATCTCCAAGTAACATGAAAATAGAAGTTGGGTGAGCAGCCAAACAAAAATTAAAGCTTGGTGTTAACTAACAGGGCACAATGCAAAACAATAATGATGTAAGAACGATTTGCACTGAGGTGCTGCTATTGAAGTTGTCATCTCGGCTTTAGAGGTCGTCCTGGACTGCGGATGCAAATCCACTCTTTCAGTGCCATGCCCAGATAGGCAGGGGCTGTGAGAGGTTTTTACGGTGGCCAAGCTCCAGGTTGTCATCCTGCCTCCAGGTACCCATCCGGGGACCATTTCCTCTATTGCTCCCCAGCTGGGGACTCTTGAGGATGGATCCTCATGGGGTGAAAATGGCCCAGTCCCGATGAAGCCAACAGTGATTTACACCAGCTGAGTACCTGTCCCTTAACTCGGCAGATACCCTATTGGGGAGCCAGCAAATGTGGGTTACACAGGGGGAATTATCTTTGAAATGGATTTCTAAAACAATGCGTTTAACATATGAAAGCCTGGGAATCCGAAATGAAAGTTTTTACATACTTGGCATTCATTTGTAAGTTGGCAGTGACAGCTTTCATCCTACAGAAAACATTTTTTATCTCACGAAAGTTGAAAATAGCTTTGTGCAGTACTGGTGCCTCTCGCTAAGATGGGGCTTTTCATCCGTGACCTACTTTGCTTTCTGCACAATATACCTAATGAGTAATAATGACTTCGGAAAGGGCAGCGCCGGAGAAGAAATCGAAGTAATGCCTTAAGATGCTGTCTGTGAAAACATCAAACAGAATATTTTTCATCAGGCTGAATAAAAGACTCTGGTTAACGTACACATAAGTTTAAGAATTAAACAACACTCGGCTGATGGGTGAAGGCTCTTCGCTCTGTCGTGGCGTGGGGCCGGCGGTCGTGCTGCGACAGCATGATGGTGGTGGTGCTGTCGGGCGCCCGGGGGGCCGTGCGGCACACAGGCATCCCTGCGAGCACCCGCGGCACCCGCTGGCAGAGCAGCGTGGGAACCTGCCGCCGATGACGTGCCTCGGTGGCAAGCGGGGCATTCGTGAGACTCTGCGTCCCGCAGCCCTTCGGGTAGGGCAGAGACCCGGAGGGAGCAAAGGCGGGGGCTGAGCAGGTAGGGGATGGAGCTGGGAACCTCAAGAGATGCTGGTACGAAGCTCCATCCCTGCTTGCAGAGCTGCTCTGCCTTTTACTTGCCAGTCACTCATCAGTGTGCCCCACTGCCCATCTAAATTAGCCCATCTGCTCCGCCGCAGCCCTCCTTTACCCTCCACCACCCTCCAGCTGAGAGCCAGAGCGGCGCGATGCCCACCTCCCTCTTCCCTCGGCGGTGGAGCCGATGCAGAGGCCCTGCTTCTCCTGCCCTCTTCGGGTCCCTGGGTCTCCTTCCCTTCACGATGCCCCAGCCCCAAGCCACCCCCTCCCACTGAGGGTAAAGCTCTGCCCCTTCTCACCCTCCCTGCCCCATTTGTCTTCCAGCACCCCAGACAATGTTTAGTTTCACCGCAGAAATCTTGGTTAGACAAAAAAGGTAAAAAATTTACTTTTATTTTTATCACTATTATCATTCTCCTTGTCTTTTTAGACAGGAATACCTTGATTTTTTCTGGAGTGGAAAAAATATGCTCTTTTCTTCTTGGGTGACTGAAACTTTGTTAGATTGCAAAGGTAATTTATTTTGTTCTTCTCAGGTGAGCTGAGAATACTCTTGGCTGGAAGACTATTCCTTGTGGAACTGTGTAGAGGGAAAAGGATTTTATATATAAAAAAATCCACGCAGGTCTCAATTTCAAAAATCCATGCAAGCCACAACGTTGTATCATTTTTCTTTCTTCCTGCCAGCAGATGCCTATGAGTTTTCAGACCATGCTAACTTTGAATTGTATTTTGCTTCTTTGCCCACTGAGCATAATCAGAAACCTGGGGAGATGTCATGAAAAGCACAAGATGTCTCTCTGAACAACAAGGAGTAAATAGGGCAGGCCAAATGCCAGACAGCTGAGAGCAGAGATGAGCTGCAGAGGGAAGATGAGTTGTGAGTTCGCTGTTGGCCGGCGAGGAGTGGACACGGAGGGCAGCTGTGGCCTCCTCAGCCTCTGACCCTGCCTTCGCAAAGAGCTTCTTGCTGTAGGCACAGCTCAAGGCGAGGGCTGATCCGGAGGATTCAACATACAGGTGATCAGCAAGTTCAGACTTGAGAATAAATTCAAATTAGTATAAAAGGGTCCATAGGAAAATTGAAAGCCATGAAAGCCATGTGAAGCAGAGAACAGCAGCTGGCTTCCCCCAAAATACACTAGCAGTATAAAGGAGTATTAAGATACTGGTATTCTCAACATTCACAGTAGCTGCAAGGCCCCTTTATAATACTGACGTGATCTGAAGGGGTGTTTGTTTAAGTGAAAACCGTATCCAGTGTTTTAAGTAGGTCAAGTTCAAAGCCTAGTCAATATTTGAAAAATTTGTGCAAGTTAAAGAGGCAATGAGAAAAAATTAGCATGTGAACCCACTAGAGCTTTTCTTCCCAACTGCACTTTGCATGGGGAAAATGAGGACAGTACACAATGAATCGGTATTTGTGTCCCAAATACTCAACTCCTTCTCTGATTTTCCACAGGAAAAAAGAAAGAATTCAGAAACTCTTTTTCTGAGCTCTTACTTGATCACCCTTTTTTCTAAATTGGGAAATGGAAACTTTGATTTCCCATCATAACTTTGCCAGAAAAATGAAGAGCTGAAAGTCAGTTTTATTTAACCTAATTCCCAAACTTTTACCGTACATCCTAATTACAGTATATCTCTGTGACTTGGAAAAGCTGGATACCAGATATATGCACCACAAAATATAGACTATGGATGGCAAGAGAAGCTCTTCAAACCAGTAACTAAAACTGTTTCTTCATTTACAAAAAGCTGAAATGGAAGAATGATCTCAGTGATGTGGGGGATAGCAGGGCAGGGAGGAAGGGAAGAGAGGAAGGACAGCTCATGCCAGCTCAGGCTGGTGACATTTAGGCATAGTTTCCCTTCCCTCTTTAGCCAGTGAACTTCCAGAAAGCATCTCAGAGCCAGAGCTGAGTAATTTTTTGGCAGAGCCTCCGGATCAGCTACATTGGTATTTCAGTACAGATCAGGAGCGCGCTTTAGGAGGGACTATCCTGACTGTCCCCACTTACAACACTGGTTTTCACGGCACAGCAGCTCTTGGCTTCCTTCCAGGTGAAACCAAGCTGGAGGAGGCACTCCATGGAGGCACCCAAAGTGCTACAGCCACGAGTGCGTGCATGCTCGGCATGCAGGACCGACCAGGCCTAGTCTGAGATAAAACGTGTATAATGTGGAGATGTGGGCCTCAACACAGACAGTTTTGCGCTGTAGACCCACGCCTGTGGGTCCGCACTACTTTTTACTGTAGGCACAGCTTCTGTCTCTGGAGAAGAAGAGAGCCAAAGGAGCACTTGGCTCAAGCAGTTGAGTTCAATACCCAAAGGTAGCTGGTGTAAACACCCCTCAGTGCAACTGCCAGCTGCAGCCCTTCTAAAAGGCAACTCCATCCCTGCGATGCCCGCCAGGATGCTCTCAGAAGCATGTGCTGCTGCAGGGACGTGTCCCAGCCTGCGCACTGAGACTTTGCGGTGACCTCTGCCATGTTCAAGAGGTGCATCAGGAGCCACAAACTCTTCCACACCTTGGTCACCATTTCAATTTTGATTTGATGTAGAGTCACAGCTGTGGGCTGCCTTTAAGACAATTTGCTGGAAATTAATTTATGGAGTCAGTGCAAGAACTTGTGGGTTGGTCTCCTGATCATAGCCAAGCATGTTTCCATGATTCACCCAGATGCAAAACTCTTGCTGAGAGGGAGTAACCAAGGGCCTTGGTCAGGAAGAGTTTCTGAAGCAGGTTCATGATTTTCAGACCAGCTGATGCAGAGGGAGGTGGAAATGAAGCAAGATATCAGGTGGAAAGACAGCACAGTTATTGCCTGAGCACTGTTTTGCAAAGCTACATGAAATCTGGATTCTGTGAGGCTAAATGACAAAATTCCCACTGATGTCAGTGGGGCCAGGATCTGATCCTTGTCAGTCTGGGATTATTAGCCTGGAGCTTTTCATCAGTATTTGATCCAAGTAGACCAGTGGACTGAAAACTGAAACCAGACTGCAGTTAAAGTCTACATTTCTGCAAGCAGAGGGTCAATAAAATGAACATAAAAGTCAAACAATATTTATTTATTTCAGAATTTCTTTATTCTTACAGGAACATAATAGGGCTTGGCTACACATTTCTGTGTTCAGTTGTAATTCTAGTTGTGATGCCAACTTCATACCCGAGTTTAGCCAAGAAAATGAACAAACTGCAAACTGGAACAGCAGTTTTAAGCTAAATCTATTGATTATGTTTCTAAAAATACTTCAGATATGAGACATGTTAAATAGTATTTTGTTAAGTTAAACACCTGCAACTATAAAGAGAGAGCAATAGAGACATATATTATTTTTCTTATATTTTATATTAACTTCAGAAACATAAGGGTTTTGTCAGTGCCACAGCAGAAACCGTAAGTTATAGTAAAAGCAGGAACAAGGGCGACAGTCTTTTATATAGTTTGAGACACGTTTCCTTCTTTCAGAAGTAAAACATGGTGTCAGTACCATTAAATAATTGAACTGTTTTGGGAAGTTCACTGTAGTTTTCCATACACAAATGCACACAAATTCTGTAAGAGAAGTGGTGAATACTAAAAAATTGTCTCAGCTGCTTCATACTGATTCCTAGGCAACAGTGATGTGCTTCGGTTTTACACTTCACTAAGGATAAACAATGTGGCGAAACATTAAAAGCTTATGCAAACATGGTTTCAGGATCTCATCTATGAGATTCTTTCGAAAACAATATTCTTTTCTTACCTAATGTCCTCACAAGAGTAAATTTCTCATTACATTTCTGCCAACTGGAGAATTCCAGTCAAGTGAGAAGAAATAATGAGTAGCATTACAGCAACCAGAGAAGAGAATATATGAGAAATGTAAAGTATTCCCTGCTACACCTGCTGCATAAATATACACCTTCCAGGGAGAAGAGAGGAAAGGCAGAAAGGATATTAGTCTGCACACATCTACCCTGACCTCACTGCCAAGATGTAAAGACTTGTTTATATATGCAGCTGCCTGTTCCTTCTAAGCCGCTCTGGGATGGTGATAGTAACATCATGTCTCTTCACTGCTTGTTACATGAAAAAGAGGGACTGAAGACACCGAGAATCCTTTGGCCTCCTGAGAACATGAGTGGTCTGCCTCCTTCTCTGGAGGCGGTGGTGTCCTGAGAGCTACCCTTACCTTTGGAGGACCTATAAACCAGCCCTAAACACCTCAGAGCTGCAAAGCGCAAGCAAGGCTATCACCTCTCACGCTGTCTTCCCTAGCAGGTAAAAACTCTGCATTTATTTTTGTGCCTGAAAGAAGTCTACAGATCACTTGGTCTTTCCCACACAACTGAAGAGGAGTATCCTGCCTGCCTTCAGAGATGCACGCACAGTGCCCCAGTCTGAAACATTTCTATGACTGACCTATTCAAGCTCCAGAGCTCTGCATGTGTGCTGAATCAGACATGAGTTTCACAGAATCACAGAATCACTAGGT
>NW_010523621.1:1333-36727 GCF_000687285.1 Phaethon lepturus | reverse complement strand
TTTAGACTGGATATTAGGAAAAATGTCTTTTTTTTCTTCCTTTTCTTTTCTCTCCTGCCATTAGGAGAGAGCAGTCAAGCATTGGAACAGGCTGTTCAGGGAGGTGGTGGAGTCACCATCACTGGAAGTGTTCCAAAAACATGTAGACATGGCACGTCAGGATATGGTTTAGTGGGCTTGGTGGTTTTGGGTTGATGGTTGGACTTGATGATCTTGAAGGTCTTTTCCAACCTTAATGATTCTGTGATTTTGTGATTCTGAGAGGCAGAGTTTCCAATCAAGAGCTGAAGCAGTCAGATGCCTAAAAGTCAAACACCGTTGCAAACCTTATTCAGATTGATTTGGTGAACTTTGAGGCTCAAGAGTAGAAGAAATCAAACTGAGTATTCTTCTTCTGTGAGACATTTTAATAGCTGCTTTTATTTGACAGTACATCAGGATGTCCGGTGTTTGGCCATACTCTGGATCTGACATTCAGGAACAGTTGGAACTTAAATCTTTTTTTTTTTTTTTTTTTTTTCTCCTTCTTAATGCAGGACATGTTTTTCCCAAAACTGTCATGCCATAAAATATTATTTTGTACTGTGAGTTTGTTCTATTGAATCCTGGTTTCTCTGATATTATATCAACTGCATTTAGCGTAACTCTCCGCTAGTTGAACGCCTTCACATTCCTTGGTACTTCATGGGAATGAAAACTGTAGCACTTGGTTCCATTAATTTTTCCTGAAGTACAGCAATCCATTTGGTAGCTAGAATTTGAAATAAATCAAGCCTCCATACTGCCTTAAACACGCTAACCTTTTCTTTCATTTCCTCCATTTCCCATTCTTGTTTCCTCACTCCCTTACCTCCTTGTTGCCTCACTAGACTGGGTGCTACAATCTCTTGGAATCTCTTGGAATCGTAGAATCACAGAAAAATTTTACTTAGAAGGAACCTCATTTGGTCGAACCCCCCACTCAAAGCAAATCCAACTCCAAGGTTTCACCAACTTCAGAGATAAATCTGGCTGCTCTGGCTGCAAATCCCCCTCCTTCTGTTACCTGAATTTACACTGATCTCATCTCTATTGTTTCTATAAATGCTTATGCATGATAAAGGGGATGTAGTTGTTTTGGAATTAACCTAGACACACTCTAGGCATAGAGCTTGGGTGTTTCATTTTGTTCTTTGCCAGAGTATGTAGTGTAGGTGGTGAGTTCTGCTGTGCATCTGTGAACAAAGGATCATGTGCAACCACAGCATTGTAGAGTTCTGTAATTTCCAAACCCTAAATTACAATACAGGTAAGTGCACCCAGCAGTAATTTAAGGCAAAATACACTACAGAGATCCTCAATCCAAGTATTACAAAGCAAGAAAGTTCAAAACAAATGTTACTTTGAAAAGAAAATCAAACTATGTCAGGATAGAGCAGTGCAGCTCTGACGCTCAGTGGTGATACCAGGCAGAAATTATGGGAGTGGCAGGCAAAGACATTCTAAGGTTTGTGATCTCTGGTTAAATTTTATTTAGTGAAATGCCTCTGCTTGACTGCTAACATCACTGACAGGGGAAGATAAGGATGTAGACAGTTCTCAAAGCATAGCAACAGCACTGAACTCGTGGCTTTTTTACCAGGATCAGATGCCTGTCAGTAAGTTAGAAGACTAGTAGCCAGCTATGCTGAGAGCTACAGGCAGATCAATATCTACTTCTTTCCCTTAGAAATGTCATTAAATGGTGCTGTGCCTCCAGTTGAAGGTGCAGGCAACCTTGTGCTCTTCTTGCACTCCCTCTTAGAGGTCTCTGTCCATTCCAAGGCCCTACCCAGTCATCTAGGGTTGTCTGCTCAGGGCCTGACAGCACCCCACAGGAGGCAGCATGCAAAGACCCCTCAGCAAACTCCCATCAGGCTGAGACACATGTCCCAGAAGCAAGCAGAGTGGAGACATTTAGCTTAAGCTATAATATATTATAAACCACATGGCAAGCTGAAAAAGCCCTATCTCTCATCGCCCAGCTAATTAGTTTGAGTGCAGTGCCATGAGGATGCAATGATACTGATTCCAGTTCTGGGGTTAGCACAGCCAACTGGGCTATCTGATATCTCAGTAGTCTGGAACAGACACACATATACCTTATAAGGGACGCTGGCCTCATTGTTTCCCTTCCCAATTTTTTACTTACTTTTTGTCTGAAAGTCTGAAAAAACACTTTGGCCATCTTTTAATTTTAAATGCTGCAACAGAAATAGTTGAAAGTTTTACTCCCAAAAGCCTATGCTCTGGACAAAGTCACATATTCTCTTCAATATGACAGAATCTATAAAAAATTAGATGATAGAGTGAGCTGTTTAGTCACACTGGAACTAAGAAAATGTGCTAGGCTTTCCTCACTGATCAAACTTGCTGCCTTCTGCACATACAGAAAGTTTGGCTGGTTCTGTCTTTCTAGTGTACTGATTCTTGTCTTTTCTATGTGTAGACTGACAGTCTGGGAATGCCTTTGGGCTCAGAAATACAGATGTGAGCTCTAGCTGTATCCTGATTCAACATCAGGGTGTGACTTGACTATATATCATCACTTCTGTCCTCTTCTCTCATGCCTTGGTTTAAATGGGAAAAAATCAGGGGCTGTACATTAGAAAGAGGCTGCAGCACTCGTTAACTTCTCTAGCTATGCAGTCAGGGGACAGGGACTCTCAGGTTCACCACAGTGCACACCTTCAACTGTGTTGAAGATTTTTGAAACAGTCTCCATGGCTTTTCCCTCACATTTCTTTTAAAGTTTTTCTTCCTACAGAGAAGCTCCTTTCTAGAGTTCTTTACTAATTTCCAGTTTTCCAGAATAGTTATGAAAGTCTTCGTGCATCCAAAAGTTGTCCAAAGATGTAAATGGAAAAATGTGTTTTTATTCTTCTTCCCTTGTTTATACATATGGGACCATATTTTTAAATATGAAAGAACTTATTTTTAGCCCTACTCTACCACAAAAGACTTTGAGTTTCTGTTACAAGGTTTCAGCTTTTCCAGGCTGAGAAATGGTTGGATTTTTTGTTTTTCATTTTGGCTTTCACATGTCATATGCAACATATAGTTTCACCCATCTTCTCTGTCATCTACCTCTTTAATCTTATTTTGGGAGAACTTGCAGTTACTCTTTGTCCCAGCCACCACAGTATTTCTTCATGAGTGTTCTTTGTGGCCCCGCAGTCAAAGGTGCTATTGCTTGTTGTTGTTACTTTTTGGCAGGCTAATCTTGTTTATAATTTATGCCTGGGGCCATATCCTAATTCTTCATCAAAGGCATTTGGTTTGGCATTCTGCAAGGATTTATCCCATAGCAGGGCGTTCATTTTACAAGGACTGCTTGTCCTAGCTGCAATAACCCTTTTTGTTAGTCCCCGGTGCATTAGTGGCTAACTTTTTATACTGCATTTCTCAGTGTAGTCAAGGCTACCACATTTGATTTGTTCAGCCATATTGGATTTGTTCAGCCTTATCCTTTAGTTGAGGGTCAGAGTTACTTTCCAAAATTTCCAAAAGACTACCCAAATTATCAACCCTTACAACCTTCACTTACTTCAGTTTCTGGAGAAATCTTGCCATACACATTAGCATCCTCTGCCCTTTCCTAAGCTGCTATCTTCAGTTTCTCCAGGATGTTCTATTATTTAGGAGTTGTGCCTTTCTGTCTGAATTCATAGTTTCTTACATACTTCCTTTTAATAAGTGCTGCAGACTGATTATTCCAGACATACTCTTCTAGTTCTTCAGACACATTTACCATATCCTGGAGCTTTCTCCAGAATACTTTATTGTTTATAAAGCCACTTCATTTGCAGCTCTTGAACCCTTTTTGATTGTGGTTTTCTTGTGACAGGCAATACGGTGCTGCTGGGATTCAGGGCCTTTTTTATTCCCAAGTTAGGCTATTTCTACTGCCTAGACAGTGGTAGAAGACTTGTGCTCAGATGCAATTTAAAGTTATATAATCCCAGCTGAATGATGAGGAGTTCATCTTTCAAGTAATAAAATATTCATTTGCTCCTGCTGACATTTTAAAACACATTAAAGAAGCATTTATACTGATTTTCCCATTTGTTAAAACTTGTGTTTAGAAAACTCACGTTTGCATTGTATTTAATCTGATAGCTTCTTTAAAAACTTTCACAGTGATGGCTCACCTGTGTGAAATGAACATGGCAACAGAAAATGCTGTGTTTTGAAAATGATTGTGATAAAGATAATTTGGTTTGAAAATATATGAGTATTATTGAAATACTTCAGATGGCTTTTCATGTTAAATAAAGCACTCCCTTGAAATAGAGGATGCTGTTCTTTGAGTGTGACAGATGTCTCAGAAAGCTGTTACTTGCCACACTTTTGGTAAATATTAAAGACATAATCTTGGGTGAAACCAGTAATTATTTATAGAAGTATCTCATAAAACACAGAAGAAGATTCATCACTGCTGAATGGAGTTCTCTAGAAGGAAAACATTTGACTAGTAATTCTTAGCAAAGAATGGCTCAATGAAACATTTGAGCAAATTTGCTTGTAAAATCCACGGAGCTTTTCATTAAAGAAAGTTAGAAAAATGTCACTGGTCATTATCTATTTTCTTGCTCATGGCTGTGTGATGGAATTGACATAGTCCACACTGAGGGAAGTACAAAGAAGTTAAGGCTAATTCTAGCTGAAAGGAAGAAAACTTCCCTCCTCACAGGGAAATTCTCAGTGTTGCCAGGTACAAAAGGAAGGTATACACATGTAACTTTGGCACAGAGTACACTGGGGAGGACAATTGATACAGGAAGCTCTAAACAATAAAAGAGCCTAGAAAGTTGCTGGAACTTGTTATTTTCTTAGATATTCAAGTTGTTGCATGAGGATAAGGAGGTTTTTGGTTCACAGAATGTTTCTTTTTTAGCTAAAGTTGTTTAAATCCTTCTGTGATGGAAGAAGTGACAAAGTTAGGGAGGACTCAGTTTCTTGTTTTTCCTGGCAGGCTTAAAATGTAAGAAAATAAGAGCAAGCTGACTACTTCTGCCAGAAGGAAAAAAAAAAATCTCAAAACTGATTCAGAAAGGATCCTATATGCCATATCCAAAGCCATGTTCCAGAGTCCAAACTGAAGATAACAGAGAAATCCAACTGCATATTTGGAACTCCACTGAGTAAGATTTGCTTATTGTATGCTAAAACTCAGCACTTACCTTTCTGATATCTGGAAATCTATTTTCTTATTAAAAGCTGAGGGCATAACTTCGTAAACTCAAAGGATGATGGCATGTGACATTTAGGTTTCCTCTGGAAAGTGTAGATCAAACCAAATCTTGTTCAGCTCAGCCTTTGGATGTTCATTTAGAAGCAGTAAGAGTTGTGATGATTTAGGGTGCAGCTACATTAGCATTTTACTTCAGATTAGGCATGCACTTCCAAAGTAAATCTCCTTATCCTCTCCAGTTATCATGCTTTGGTTCATGCAGTGGAGCAACCTGAAACTAGAAATTTACCCTGGGAGCCCTCATAATGTGCCCCAACAACAATAATTCAGTTGATAGCACTACAGTTCGTCTGGCGTAGCCTCCTCCCAAGACACATATAGACTGAAATCTGACCCACAGCATCAACTGTTTTTCATTACAGATCCATTCCTGCAGTGCCACGGCACTTGCTGATACAAACAAGGCCACAGTCATGGATATATGTGCGTGGTTTTGTCTATGTATAATCACACTTGCCATCTCTACTCATTAAATAGTACATATGAGAAAAAGCATGAGATTCCTTTTTAGAGCGTGTTGGATTGCACGAATTGCAAATGTTGGTTTCATCACGGATATCTAAACAAACCAGTTTCATTGTGGATGTTTATACAAGGATGAAATATTTCTTCTAGGCATTAAGAAAAAAAGAACTTGGGGAAATTGTTACAAAAAGGATGACACATAAACAGGGCTATAAATTGTATTCTATTAACTCTTCCATTCTGCATGAAAGTAAATAGCATGCAGTGACTGTAGTTTCATGAGACACTACACCCTAGATATGTGATAATTATTTGGGCTTGTAAAATCACAGGCTTCTGTAGTGCTTGTATGGTTCTCTCTCCAATGATTCAGCATCATAGGCAGAAAAGCAGAACTGATCCAATTGTCGCGTGAATAGGCTGCACTCCACAAGCCTGAGACAAGATCACATGTTGAGGAGAGTACACTTTATTCCAATGGCCAGGACATATCTGCTTGCCAATATTTATCCTTGCTATAGTATATTTGGTTCCTTGGACTCAGCAACGTTTATAAAGAAATTAGGTTACTACTTCAGTTTTACTGATAGTGAAACTGAGACACAGAAAGGTTAAAACTGACTTGGCTGAAGGCTAAACAGCCTGACAAGGTTAAGAGTAAGATTCAGCCTCCTAGGTCCACAGTTGCTGCTCTTCTTTCTAAGCCAAACTGCATCCAACTCTTCCCTACATACATATAAAAATACTATAGCATTAGGCTTATCTAATGGCTTCACCAAACATAGCCATGATTACTGAACAGCTGATTACATGGAAAGGCTCTGCTGAAAGTCCTACAGCCCTGGAGAGAAGATACATGTAAAAGAAAGAAATATGTACAGTATACTCCTGAATCTTCCCACATAGAGTGACCCTGGCTGTTGTGCAGCCTGGTGTGCCCTGCAGATATTAGCATGCGCCTGCTATTGAAATATTCGTCTATATTTTAAGTTATATTTCTTCTGATGCACAACTGGGATTATGAGGACATAGTTTGCTTTACATTTATCTTAGTTCTCCCATATTTGGGGTTAGTATATGGACCAGAGTAGGCCCGATTACATTAGAGGAGCTCTGTGAGCAAAATGGGTGCATCTACAGTGATAGCTTTAAACCTTAAATTTTTTGATCACACCTGCCCCTAAAATTATACAAGATTATGATTAATACAAAGTGCAGTAACTTAACTGAGCACCGTTGTCACAGTGAACTTCTGTGTGCTGAGTGCATATTCAGGCATTTTAATAAGTACGACTTTAAATCTTAGGACTCTCATGTAGAGGGGTGCAGCATCTGAGTTGGTTGTGCTCTGTGTGTCCAAAACTGACCCTGAGTGTCCTCTCTCACAAGACATGTATTCTTTTGTTTGCCTCAGTCTGATTAGGTGATTCTTTTTGAATACACTTGCTTTCTCCCAGCAAACAGTGAGAGTGCTGGGCAGGTTTTGTCCAAAGAGAAGAAACGTAGCTGGAATGTCAGTTTTCTTTAATTCATTTTGCTCTGTACAACTTATTATCGATAAGAAGTTGTAAGCCTGATAGAGCCATCCACATAAAATAAGTCATATTCATGAATGTGCATGTCACAAGTAGAGCAAAGTGTACATTGTGGATTGTTACTGATGACAAAACTCAATACTAAGGACAATAAATGATGCTCTGTACTATGTACTGATCACAGGAAAACAGAATCCAATGAAATGGCTACCTGAATATCTGTATGAGTCATGCTAAATACTGAGTACTAATGTTATCTTTCTCAAGGAAATTATGAACCTTATTCTTAGAAGGGAGAAGAGAAACATCTTTTCATTCACAAAGATGACTCAGAAAATGACTGTGCATATTATAAAGCATGTTCATACAACTTTAACATGATTTATAGGCCTCAGCTCCTTTCCCACTGACTTTAAATCAACTTGTTAGCCTAATAGCAGTTAACTGCAAGAAACTGCCACTGACAACATGAATCACACTGCCTTTACCTAGATAAATGTACATATTTTAACCAATGTGGTACCTTAAGGCAAGAAGCTAAACGAGCAACTCTGATGTGAAGTTTACGCATTAATGTGTTACGTCAATATGTGGGCAGAGACACAAGGAGTCTGTGTGCACTGTAAGTTAAACCTTTAAGTCATTAATTCGCCACTGTCCATCTGGCTTATATATATATGAGCTTTATACTTGCTTCAGACCTGTGCTCTCTTTCCCAGCTAGGGAAATGGATTACAGCTGCACTATGATGGGCTCTGACCAACCAATTTTGATGGTGAGTGCAAATGCAGCTGCACACAGTCAGTCTTTTAGTGTCATTTTGCTCTCACCTCTACTCCATTTCTTCCTACTTGCTCCCTCTGCACACAGTGTACTTGCTAGATTAGAAATATGTGACTGATATTTAACCCTTTCACCGTGTGATGTCTGTGTGATTCTCTGCTGCAGCTAGGAGGACAGAGAGGACATGAGGACAGAGAAAACTGAGGGGTTAATAAAATAGAAACCACCATTAGAGAAGCCATAATGTTGGACAAATACCAGCCTGCAACAGCTATGCCAGTGGATATCCAGGGGTAATACTCTGAGGAGCAGTTTAGAGGCAAATCTGGGAAGCAACATGGTGAGGAAGTGGCATCAGCATTTCAGTCATATAAGTGGTATCTGCCATCTTAGTTTTTCATGTACAGAAAACAATGAAAGTATTTCTGAAAGATGATTAATAAATTTAGTATTATGGAGGATACTGCAATAGACTGATGTCATGCTAAAGTCATTACTGTTAAAAATAATCTAACCTGTACCCCTTACTCTTAATGCAGTTTCCTAAAAAATACTACTTGGTTAATTAAATCTGTATTTCTACAGATAAAACTACAAGAGGTGGAAATAATTCAATAGATTTGTACCTTCCATTTGATTTTTCTTTTCATACAAAGAATTCAGGGTAATCACTCCTCTAACATCAAAGTCACTACTGGAGGAAATATTAATATTGGAGCATGGACACTCACAATTCTATGTGCACTGATTTCCTGATGCATCTGAATCCTGAAAGATGAAAAAGATTTGCGTATGTTGAGTTAAGGAGATGGCTATCATGCTCGTAAGAAGCATACACTTTTTGATGCACCAGTAACTTTGTCTGGGACTTTGCTGGGAATGCTTTTACAATTTCCCTATGTTTAAATGATTTAGTATTTTAAATTATTGCAAGCAGAAAAACTTAGAGCAAAAGTGATCTGTTTTAAAAGTGGCTAATGGAGCAGATCCTAGAGAACAGAAGCTAAGTTACTCCTAATATCAAGTCTTAGAGGAAAAAAAATCCAATACTAGAACCACAGTGAACAAATATTCTTGAGTGTTCTCACTGTATAGCTTTATTCACTAACAGTGTCACGTTAAGGTTAGAAAAGCAGCTGTTGAGTCATTCCTGTCATGAAACAATGCTTCATACAGTATTTTCTAGAGTCTCTCACATTGCAATCTCCAAGTTTCAGCTTTCTTTTCTTTGTTAACTGGGATTAGCACAAACTATAGTTTCAGTTGCTTTTGTCCAATGCATTTGGATGTTAAAGGTAAAGGGCACACTAAATGCCAGCTTCAGATAATTTACAGCTCTGATCTTATGCAATGTGAAAATAACCAGACTGTTTACATGCGGGAACACTGTCTCTGCTGAAAAAGAATTTGACAATCTGATCTTCGTCATGAACAATTGGGTGCTCCACTTTACCTAGAACTGGAACAGCTTGTACAAACAGACTTGACCTGACAGAAAGGAAGGGAAGGGATAAAGAATGATATGTTGCAATAGAGCTTACTCTAATGTGAGCCGAGAATGAAAGGAACAAGATGCACCCTGCATAGCTGTCAATACGTGGGAGAGAGGACAGAAAAAATGTTTGGAATGGATACTAAGCTACTACAAAAAATAGGCACAGCTACTCATTCCCTAAGAGTAAACCTAAATTCAGACTTATCAGCAAGACAGTGCTGGCCTCCAAAATCTTCCTTTGTTTCATTTTTAAGCAAAATGTTCCTGTGTGCCACAGCTGCACATAGCAGAAGAAATAGGAAGCAAATGGTGGGACCAAGAGAGCCTCTTATTGATGAACGCCACCGCAATTAGAGCTCTCTCTGGGAAGGAACATGCAAGAGTAAGATGAGTTTCTTGTTGAAAATAAAAAAGAACCCAAACGAATGCACAGCATTTATAAATTATGTAAAAACTTAGCTTCTGCTGAAAGACAGTGGGCATTGTCAGAAATCCCTGACACACATGACTCACATCTATCTTCTGTCATAATATTTGCACCAATATGAAGGAGAATGCTGAGTAGAAATATGCAAGTACAGATCCATGCAAACCACACAGCCAACAGTAGAATTCATTCTTAGAAGAAAGTATTGAGCTTCATTACTAAAATGCCAAAGTTATGACCTGAGTCCTGTACTAGTTTGAGACACTCAAAGATCACACATGTGCAGCTAGTAATGGTGGTAATTGCAAGGGAGCAATTCCACCACCAGAGAAGTTGTGGACACAAAGAGAATGAAATGTGGACGTGCTGCACAGCTGTACAAGCTGGTATTGCTGTGACGATATGTAGCTCTCCTACTTCCCCAGGAAAACTATGGCTCCTCAACTGGAAGGCCCTTGGCTGTGCTCCTACGCTACAAAGCAGAGCCTACGCATACTTCCTCCCTAGAAAGACATCAAAGAAGGATACTTCAGCAACATGGAAATCAATAGATGTGGTCTCTATTTAAGAGTAAGTGTTAAATCACCTACACGCACACTCTAAGCACAATTTTCAAGGCTTTGGGCAAAACAAGTTAGTCCCTTTGCCTTTGTTTTCCAGCTTTTAATGCTGGACTATTACCTGCCTGGAACTGATATTATTTCACCATGAAGGCATTATTTAACTAATGCTCATTAAATGGTTTAACGTTTCTAGAATTTGCATCTTTATATTAGAGTATTACATGGTTTCAGTGCTGATTTTCCTAGAATTAAAATCACTTCCTTATGCAATATGGGGGATATAAGTTATCTGAAACTAACATATGGTACACTCATATGCCTTCTAGCAAGTCTTTTTTTCTTGCTCTTTTGAGAAGGTTTATGTTGATTTTGAGAGAATTATGAAAATTGTAATGAAAAAGCTAATGGAACTTTTTCATCTCAACATGAGAGCACCATCTAGAGGCAAATAACATGCCCTGTACCAGGCTAAGTGTGCCCAATATTGTAATAAATTGACAAATTGCTTTTGAATTTCATTTGAATTTAATTTGAGAATGCTTTGAGAAATCTCAAATTTCTCTGTGTTAAGGGATTTTTTTTTCTCCTACACTATTTATTGTTGTGAAATGGAATAAACTGGTGTGAAATCTCCAGTAACTTTTGCAGAGAGATGTAAGAAAACAGCAGTTTTTAAAAAAGTATAATAATTTCGTGACACCCATGGTTGAAGAATGATGCAGCCTTTCTGCCAGTTCTCTGGAAGCATGATTACAGTTGCTCTGTATGCTCCAGTCTGAGACAGATGTTAACACAAAGACTTCTTCAAGCAACAGTCCTATACTAGAATACTCCACTGTTAGCATCCACCTGAGCGCATTTAGACGTCTTTTCACATGCAGGAAAAAACATTTGTTTCTATTTTGACCATTTGTGAGGTTGTGCTTAAATATATAGTTAATATCTGATAGAGGATTATTAGAGTTGTTAGGTATTACATGGCTTGACAACTCTTTTGCACAGGCAAACCAGTTGTAATCCCATTGAAATTGTAGAGTACGTTGGGTTTAAAGTGCAATGAATGAGAAATAAAGCAAGCCCTGTGTGTCCAGAACTTCATATTTAGGAATATAGGACATGTTTATGACTCCTTGGAGGATTTTGATTTTTCACTGTGAAACATCTTGCTGCACCTTGTGAAAAGAAACACAGGATGCTACAATAGGTATGAGTGGAAAATTGTGCCTATATACTTTTTTTTTATGTAATAGACAATGAGCCTACTGTCTTAACAACTGTCAGTTGCATCCATAAGATTCTGAAGTAATTCCACAGTATGCACAGCTGCCATGAAAAGACCAATTAGACAGGGGCAATAATACTAACTATATGGCTTCTGAATCTGTCAGAAGGATGACCAGATTCCTAAGTTACTATGGGCTATGTAGTATCACAAAGTATAACTACATCTCTGTCATGGAAAAATCACGTTTTAATTCAGTTCTACATCCTAGACCTGCTAGAGCTATATTTTCACAAAGGTACTCTCCTTAAGGTGTGGAGGAAATGTGTAGATCTCAGATACCATTAAAAAACCTGAAAAAATTCTCATTAAATAGCTGTTAGCTAATAATACATATTTTGCTTAAGTATAACTACATACCAGTTCCTTAGGTAATTATTTTTTCTTTCAGAATTCTATTCTAAGTGCTTCCAGAGTCATGTTCAATATGCTTTTAATAAACATTCCCAAATTAACACCCACTCTCAAAAAAACACATTGTTGTATGAAATTTGCAGTTAACCAATTACTTATGCCAATCCAGCCCAGAGAAAGTGTCATTTTAGCCTGATAGGTACTTCCACACCAGCTGTATTATAGTTAGCTCAAGCCACACTAGCATCAATAAGAACATCTTCAGAGAGCTTGCTTTTGGGTTGCCATGCCATGGTGAAGCTTGTGCCACCAGGCCTTCATTATACTTGCTGTATAAGTAGCTGGATTAAAAGTGGCCTGAATGTGCCTATCCAATTGCTTTTTCAACTTCACCTAGCTGTGCAGACATGATCCAGGTAGAGATATTATGGCACTGCAGCCTAGTTTGTAAATTCAGTGTAGTCCCTGATACCACAGCAATACTCAGTGGTTAAGAGGATTCTTCCAAACTAGGGTAATGCAGCCCCCTGACTTTGGAGCCCTTTCATTTTCCACTTGCTCTTTCTCTTCCTGTAACTCTATTTCCTTCTACATCGCTCCATACTTAATAAGGGGTAAATTACTGTGAGCAACATTTAAAGGAGACCAGCAAAGGACTTTCTAAAAACTGCAATTATTCTTTTTTGTTTCTTGACAATGGCTAAAGGAAAAACAAAAGGCCTTTTTTTTTTTTTTTCCCATGAGAAAGAGTTCCTTTCTCCTCCCACGTTCCTCCCTCTCCCCTCACTTAATTTTACCAATCTTGTCAGGTCTTGCTTAATCTCCTCCTGGAGACAGACGTGTCCCCTTTTGATCTTGCACTGTACACATGGGCAGTGAGATGACAAATCTCAAACAATTGTTTCCTTCTCCAGTTGATTCACTGTTTTCAGGTTAAACAGGAGCTAAAAAAAATTTTAATGACCTTTTAGTGAAAAAAAAATCTTTCAATTATTCAGCCTTTTACTTTCTTTCTCTGGGATGTCACTATCTCCTTTTCTGTCATCATGAAGTTTCTTAGGGTAGATAAGCTCTTAACTTTATTATTAAAATATTTTTTACACTTTGTACTTTTAGTGCTTCCTTATGTTTGCTAAGGAGAATAAAGTCTGAGAGGTCAGGGATTACTTTTTGTTTTAGGTTTATGTCTGGAAATCATGTGGCCTGCACACAGCACCTGCAGAGGGTTGAGTATGTAGCATATGTTCTCTGCAGCTTGATTGGATTTAGCTTCCTGTTAAATTACGGGAGTCCACGAAAAACAGAAGACACTAATCTGAACACCCTTTCCACAGAAATGTGACTTTTTTGCAATTTCACCTTCAAAGATGCGGGTGGCACTACAAGTCAGCTTTCACAGTATTGATTTGTAATGCTCTTCCCTTTGTCAGGATGAGCACCTGAACTGTCAGTCTAGCAGCACAGTGCTAGCAACAAATGTCACTTGACAAAATGTCACAAGTTGCAGTTATGTCCACTCCTTCTAAGTCTAGCAGAGGACAAAGTTAGCTTTGAAAGTTGGAGGAGAGTTAAGAATTTTCTGGGATTGCAGCTGAAATCTACTTAAAGAATAATTCCAGGTCTAATGATACCAGAAGATGACTGAAATGAAGGCTATTTTAAGGATCAAGTGATATCCTTGACGATATATGTGAATCTCCCTAGGGAAATCAACATAAAAGATATACAAGTAAAATTTTTTTCTCATTGGAAAATAAGAAACTGTCAGGGTATTTGGTTTCTGTATGTTATGGGTTTGGGGTTTTTTTGTTTCGTTGTTTTTTTACTGGGAGAACTAGGCAGAGAGTAGGAAAATTACTTTATCATAGATCAATGGTTCTCAGTTATATGTTGGATCACGTGATATAGCCCAAGTCCTAAAAAAGTGAAAGATAAACTTTTTCAAAAGCTTCTTAATTACATGTTTTTAAAGTATTTGAAGTTCTATTTCTGTGAAAACCATGTGATAGTTATGAATAAGGAACAGTTTAACAGAGTCTGTTTTCATGACAGATCTTTGGAGATAAGTGATTTTGGAGGTTAAGATTGTATTACTGCATTAGAATACTGATATAAGTATGATTGTGTGAATAAGATATTGTGTGAATCACTATTACGACATCTACTTGTTACTTATACCCGATTTATCTCAAATATATACAAATTGGTTATATAGGCCTGGTTTCTGTTGGTTTATTCTGGATAGAAATCTGACAGTCTTTGCTCTGCAGCTGATGAGAACTGCTGATATGCCTAATTCATGCAGCTCAGTATTTGTGGCAGTGACATCTAGTTGGGAGAAGGAGTCAACAAGGTAAGGTGGTAACATCCTAAAGCATTGTATCTAAATCTGTAAGAGTTCATTTGTCAACACTTACATTGAACACAGAAATTAGCTACATCACAGACCGGATTCAACCTCTGCAACCTCTGTTCATTGACTTCATGAGAAGTACTGCAGGGTTTACTTAGCCCAGTTTCTCTTTGTTGATATAGGAGTGACCGTGGAAATGTTTTGTCATATTCTGTATTATTTGCATAGCAAATTGTTCAGCTATTTTTCCTTGAAGGCTATCTGTACACACATGAGTAAGGCATCCCATATTTTTGGTTTCAGTAGCAAAAGCAAACCCTTTCACTGTGTTCTTGCTAATGGTCAAGAAGCGAAGTTAAAGAAACCCTTTCCCTGCTCTCCACGAGAAGGCAGCGTTGCTAACGGCATACTCAGATGCAGCCCTGCGCCTGCACTCACATGCTTTTTTCGATGTCACTCAGCACGTAACTATTTGCTCTGCAACTTTTGTGTAATAGAGAAAGGTTTTAAAAATAAAATAGAATACAAAGGAAAATGTTTTCTCTATATAGATATTTTACCACCTATCATGTCCCCTCTAGCACTACAATCTGGAAACAACTTGTTTGATAGCACACGAATTAGTCCCTGATATACACAAAAAGTAACCTTTCTCAGCTTTCTAATCTATGGAAGAACTGAAGAATATCGACGCAAAGATGATAAGCAATTTTCCCCCTAAGCTTCTTACCATTTTTTCTCATTTCCCCAGCAAGTAAACTCTTGTCCTATGCTGGTAGTACATGAGACACTTCAGTCTTTTATTGTAGATGTCATCAAAGGAAACAGCCATAGAAAAGAAGGTCCTCAGGTCAAACATCCGTTAAACCCTAAGTTCCAGAACTTAGGAGTTAGAGGCAGTCTCTCAGAAACCCATGGCCTCCCTAAAATTTCACCAGCTCTGCAGGGGCACAATTTACAGACCTTTTTTTTTAAATTTAAACTTGCATGTTTCAGAATTTAATACAAAATTTACTTCACTGAGACTAGGCTTCCTGCTGTGCACCCCTACCTTACAACGGTAAAAGAACTGTCATTAATGAGTGCCCAGGTGCCTCTCAGAACAGAAATCTGGGAGCTAGGGAATTTGATCTTTAGGACAAATTCTCCTTTTAGGATCACTGGCACAAGTGAAGGGAGTTTCCCCAATGGGAATGCTAGGCCTGTAAGAGCAGTGCTCTCTGAGAAAACTTACATGAAGTTCTGTGCTTGTGAAACTGTGCCAATAAAAAAAAGAAACATCCTAGCAGTCCGCTTTCACAGGCCACTTAAGAAAATTCAATCCATCTAATTTATATTGAAGGAAGCCGCTGCCACTGAACTCTTGAAAGTGTCCAGTTTTGGGTCAGAAAACAAAAATACCTATTCTGTGTGCGCACACTGAGTGAACAGAAAAGCATTCTGAAGTCCTGCTTCTCCTTGTTGCATGTGTGATTTAGATGGTATGGTAAGTTCAAATGACAAGTCCTCCCACATAATATTTTGTATTTTTGATTTGTTTTTCTGGTTCTAAGAAAGATATCTGAAGAAATCAATTAGCTGTACAGATGCAATGATAACATGAGCCAATGAAAATGCACGCTAGGCAAAGAATGACCTTTGTGATACACCCATCTCAGCAGATTCACCTTTGATTACAAATATTCATGACTAAGGGTATAGTTTTAATTATAATGGAGCAACTTATTGTTGAGATGCTGCAAATCCATCAGATTTTCAAAAGCTTTTGTATTTGAATATTTTGTCAGTGCTTGCTGAAACCCTTTGAGGGGAAATGATTTTCTATGAAATTTGCCAAAGCTAACTTGTAGCCTAGATATTATATGATTAAAATCCTAAATGAGGTAAAACACATTGATTAAAAAAAATTAAAGGCACAAGTATTCTTTCCTTTCAAAAGAAATACTTGTTCAGTATCTCAATTCTTTTTCTGATGAAAACAGAAAGTGAGGGGACAAAATCCTTGTGGAAAACTCATGCTCCAGTGGATGACATCTCTTGACATGTGATATTCTTAGCAATACAGAAATTACTAAATCAGGTCATACTCAAGGTCCATTTTGTCTTCTCTATCTACTACTTTTATTAGTATATTCAAATAATTCAGAGACTTAAGTAAGGCGTGATCTTCTTTGTTCATTTTGCTTAAACTTGCAATGTTTTGTTATTCCATTTTAATTTTTAAGGTAACCAATGTACCTAAATAAAGCTTACTATTGTATAATATGCCAGATCACGCCAAGAGCCTTTTTCAAAGACTGATACAACCAGTTCCCTGTCCTCCAGAACAGAGGCTATTTCTATTGAATGGTTTGCTTAGTGTAAACAAAACTAAATACTGAAGATTCTTTAACTAACTTACATAATTTGTTTCTTTCTCTAGTTACTATATCACTTTCCTTGTAAATTAATGACATTTGAAATGCCTAGTTCAGCTTCCTTTGTAGAGCTAAAACTCATTATTGTCAATTAACCTCTCTTTATATATCTTTAAATATCTTATTTTTGCATGCTTTTTATTTTGGATATGAAGCTACTATGTAACTACCTCAGCCTAGAATTAATTTATTTTTTTAATTTGCTGCAGAGACATAGGGGCAACTGTCTGCTAACTAACTTGTCTGCATGTGTTGCATATTTTTTCCTTTGCTTCAGGAAGGACCTACAGGTCAATCAGCCTCCCTTTTGTTCCTGTACAATCATAGCATGAGTCTTGGAAGCCATTTCTGGGCACATAAGGAGAAAAGTGACAGGGAATACCCATCATGGCATTGACCAACCTGATTACCTTCCATAATGAAAGGACTGTGGGATGTTGTCTATTTTGACTTTAGCAAAACTTTTGAAATAATCTTCCACAGTATTCTTGTACCAAGATGGGACTCAGTCTAGACAGATGGACTACTGGATGGATGAAAAACTGCCTGGATCATCAAGCTCAAAGAACAGTGGTTAATGGTTTGTACTTCACCTGGGGGCTGATTACAAGTGGATTTCCTCAGGGGTCTAGTCTGGCACCTTTTTTCATAACTTCATCAATGATCCGGAGGATTAGACAGAATGTGTCTTCTGCAAACCTGTCAGTGACACCAACCTGGGAGTGCAACTGATAGCTTCAGCAGGACCTAGAATTAGGTTAGAGGAACGGGTTTGCAGAAACCTCATTAAGTTCAGAGGGACAAATGCTAAGTCCTGCAGCTGGGATGGACTAATCTTTGCAGTAGTAAAGTCTGGAGACTGACTGGATAGAGAGAACACTGCTGAAAAGGACCTCAGGGTCCTAGTGGACAGTGAGCTAAATATCATTCAGCAGTATGCCCTGGCAGCAATGAAGGCTAACAGCATACTGGGTTCTATCAACAGCAGCACAGCCAGCAGACTGACAGACATGATTATCCCCTGTTACTCAACACACATTAGACTGCACCTGGAATACTGTGTCCAGTTTTGGGGCCCTCAGTACAGAAAAGCTTATCAAACTGAGCAAATCCAGCAGAAGACCACCATGATGGTCAGGGGCTTAAAGCAGTTGCCCTGTAAAGAGAAGATGAGAAAAGCTTATTCAGCCTGGAAAAGGCTTAGAAGGGCCTAATAAAAGCCTTTCTGTACCTAAGAGTAGATTATCAGGAAGACAGAGCCAGGCTTTTTACTAAGGTGCATTGTGAGACAATGAAAGACAATGGGAGACAGTGGCTACAAATTGAAATATGTGGGATTCTGACTAAGGGAAAATTCAAGGTAATTAACCACTGAAAACAGGCTGCCCAGAAAGTTTCTGGGACCTTTGTCTTTGTAGATTTTCAAGACCCAGATGGATTAAGCCCTGGTCTGAATTCATTGTTGACCCAGCTTTGAGTAGGCCATTGGACAACAGGACCTCTGAGAATCTAAATGATTCTGTGAAACAGGAGATAGTTGAAAGCCTCTTCTTTTAGAAATATTATATAGACAGTAATCTCTCCTGAACATTGAGAAATTTGAAAAGCCCTTTGTATTGTTTCATGGTCTGTACTCAAATAAAAATGCAAGATATTTCTTTGGAAATGCAAAATATTGATGTGATATCATCACCTGGTTAGTCTAATGCTATTTACAATGCAGCCACAGAAGCTGAGTGACTTGTTAACACCTGTGTTTCACCATCACAGAAGGACGAGGATGTAAGTAAATGCCTGTAACAAAGTATTTATCATACTTGTGCAGTGAGAGAATAGAGAGAAGTGTTTTATTACATGGAGGTGGGATTGGCACCAGCAATAACAGCTGTCAGTGTGAGGCTCCCTCGAAATCCAAAAAATGACAATCATTCCATTCAGTGTTCATATTTTTGCAGAGAGCTTTTGAAGCTTTTACCTCATGCTTCAAAAGAACAGAGCTATAAATTAAGCAGAACAACATGTATTAGTATTTCTTCAGAAATATGGGAGGTAGTGTGCCATGTGGCTGATTATAAATTAGGAATAAAAACCCAGGAGAGAACCATAACAGACATGGATAAAATAGTGAAGGGTGATGGAAAGAAAATAAGTATGTCTGGAGAGTACAAAACATGAGACACACATAGAGTGAAAATTTACTAACATCCAAGAAGCTTAAAAAAACAGTCTGTAGATCTAGTGTAATTCCTCTGTGAAGATCAATACAGGGAAGAAAAGATGAGGTTACAACCCTAGTAGAGTGGGAAATATGTGCCTCTTGCAGGTGTTAGATCACTTGTGGCAAAGAGAGCTTGTAAACATTACATAATAGAGCAGTAATAGACTCACAGCCCTGTGGTCTGCACTGTTGCCTGGAATGCAGGATTTCACATACCAAACAAGTTCAGCTTTTGGTCTCTGCAACAACAACGTTACACAGTGTGGACTACTTTTATGGGAAAGTATCTCCACTTACAAGCAGTGATGCAGGGGCCTTTTGCTGATATTCCCTATCATTCCTGGTAGATTTCAGCTCCGAGGTTTGTGGACATAGTTTTTCCTATTTCTGTTTGTTCATCTGTAAGATGGGTAAAGTAACTTTTCCCTCAAAGATGGTATGAGAATTACCATGATCAAGAGACCTCTTCAGGCGTTATTTCCTGGAAGGATACTATACCTCTAAGTATATCCTTAATGTGATGAGGTAATATTTGAGCATGTGTGTCTTCAGATCCGCCTATTCCAATGCAGTGTCCTCTTTTTACATTAATAGGATGCCAGGCCACTGTAGCAGTGATGTATGTGATTGCTTAGCTTGAGAAGGCAGTAACGGGACATAAAATTGCACGCATTAAGGACTCCTGTGGTATTCTGTTTGCAAATACTTCCAATACACTACTTCATTGCAAAAGGCCCTTAGAGTTTTAGAGAGTTAGCATTTGATCCAAGAATAGCATTTCCACTTAATAATACACTGGGACCGGATTTGTGTACAGTTGCTGCTTTAAGGACAGATTATAGAACTCCAGAATGAGATCTTTCCTTTAGTAGAAGGTTTTTCTTAAATACCATTGTTTTCCAGAGGAAGATACACTTCTCTGGCTTCTGTTGTAATCTTAAGTTCAAGGACAGTCTTGCAAATGTGCATGATTCAGTTTGAATATTTGCTCGGCCATGTGCATCCAGCCTGGTGCATCAAAAATACACCTTTTTGACCCTACCTAATTTAACTTTAAAATCGGTGTTATAGTCTGATATTTCAGATCTGATCTTCTTTTTAAATACACTTTAACAAACATCTTATTTTTGTTTTTTGCAGCCAAAGTCCAAATCCTCGGATGCTGAAAATTAGCATTGCTCTTTTGAGTTAGTACAACTATGTCAACTGAACAAGTGCTCCAGTGAGTATTGAATGTAAACTACAGGGACGCACTCATTTTACAGTGGTGCGCAAAGAACCCAATTTGCGGAGTGAACAAGCACGTTTAAAGAACCGAGTTATGTAATTCATCTATTTTGGGGATTAGCCATCCCTGAAGTTCTGAAAAAGGTAACTGGGTTGGGCTATTTATAGAGTCCGTTCCTATAGTTACAGCACAGATGCTAGCAGATGGAACAAAAACAAACTGTTAGCTCAACCCGTCTCCTCTGTGCACCTTGGTAAATTTATACTCTCACAAATGTTTATAGACCTCTCAGATACAAAGAGATTTGGGGGTCTAGGATGCTACTATTGCCTCAGCATCTGTTTGCACATTGGTATGCCCTATTTCCTATTAGCTTCTGACCATGCCTTTGTTTTTCAGGTCATTTGTGTTACGGAGATATGCAGAGACTCCTTTTAAAGGAGTTTCCCAGAGTATGAGAGAGGAGAAGGGGCACTACTCTTGGGAAAACTAATGCAGTAATTGCCTAAATTATTTTTCTAGCTACACAAAGCTGCTAGGGATGATGGCAGAATCCTTCCTTTACATGATTCTGTTTTCTAAGATGCGTTTGTAGGATCACTGCAAAACTATGAAGCCCATTGTTACTGCTACAGGATGATAAATGTGCATAAGAATTAATAAAAAAATATGGTCCATACCCAAATAGTTCAGAATCTTGAGGTCATGCAGAATTAGACAACTTACAGAAAGGGAAGGAACAGTTTGCAGTAGGATAGTGTAGGTTTGTGCTGCTTCTTATAGATTCTGCTTTTTATATATATATATATATATATTTGTCTCTATATAGTCATTGTTACCTTTTCTTAAATACTGAAAAACAGTCAATTGTTTTGGTAGTGGGCAGTAAGAAGGCGGCAAAGGAGACAAGAGGAGGAAAGTTATCTGGCTAATGGAGGAAATCCTGTTCCTAACATAGGGGTTACCACACAAAAAATCAAGTTAGGGGCAGGACTCTATAGGGATGACCATTTTAATAAGGACTGTGAAGCATAGAAAATTAATGACTTGCTCAGGCAAGTGATGAATAGCCAAAGACAGAATTGGTTAATTCTCACCTTCACTAATCTATCCTATGGGATAGGGAGATCACAATGTAAAACAAAGGGTAGCAGAAAATGAGAGCAGAAATATAGGGTTAGGTGCTTCACTATTCAGCATTCTGTATTGTCATTTATGCACAGTGCAAGCTAGGCAAATTTTTATTTGTTTGATCCTAGTCCAAACTGGATAGATTAAAATTACATTGTGCAGTGTATGAAAGTGGGGATCTAGGGCTTTTACAAAAAGTCTAGAAAATTAAGTTTAGGAGTCTGAATTTCATGTGGAGGGAGAGATGCAGCCTAGGAATAGATTTCAGCAGAGGCTAAGCAGGGAACTAAACAGTTTAACAAGAAAAACATTTAAATTGAGATAATCTGTATAGCTTTGTGTGAGAGGAGAAATATGCATGACAGCAAGGGAGATCTAAAGGAGACATACTGACTAGTATAATCTAATTCACTGAAACTACCACTACAGTTAATAATAACGCTCTCCTCTGTTAAAGATCATGGTAGAAAAGGACAGGGTGATGATCTGTAGAACCAAACCACAATTTTTTCTTCTTCTGAATCTCACTGGCTCAACATAGAGACTGAAGCATAGAGAAACAAAGAAACAAGTAAATAACTGTTAAGCACTGAGACTCATACATCGTAGCGTAAAGTGCATTTTCTCATAGACTACATTGTCAAATCCAACCACAGAAAAGAACAAAGTAAAAAGCAGAACAGCAAGTGGCTGATGCTCAAAATGCATACAGGGTGCTAGACTTCTTGATGAACTGTATTATGAGAACTATTATAAAAATTTCATGCTAGTACTGATATTTCAGGAAGGTCCAAGAAGAAAAAAGACTTTTGAGAAAATAACTGGTCAACAAAGGATTTAAAATATACATACAATGCAAATAAAATGCATGTATTTAAACTGTCTTTTGAGTTATGTAAAAGAAAATTATTAATTCAGGAATTTTATTTTGACAACTATTAATAATCTGGCTAATAATTTAGTGAAAAGGATCCTCAAATAAAGCAGGGAAAGTACAGCAAAAGTATTATCCATTTAGAAAATAATATAAATACATGTGCAAATATATTAAGAGAGTATCTTCAAGAAACTTCAGGTCAAAATACTTTACTAAGTTAATCTTCAATAAATCTTGTATGTAGAAGTTTTCATTTAAAGGACTTTATTCTTGGGACAAGGTCTTTAATATATAGCTTAAAACATGTTATTTGCTGTAATTAATATCTCAAATAATGAAAAGTTTTGTATAAAATACAATATATTTTTTGTCCTTAGGAACACCATTATTAGAGGGTCTGCATCTTCTTGCATATTTGCATAGCACCTAGCACAACATTTTCTTTCAAATCCCAAATAAAACAATTATTTTTACCAGTTCTTTATTGTTGTAAAGTTTTTTTTGTTGTAAAGTCAGCTGACCATGGACTAAGATTTTTTCAGGACATTTGCTGGATTGAAGGAAAGATCTGAAATGTCATCATTCATTTGTAAATTGTACGTGGCATTCTCATGAGATTTCATCAAGCTCCACATTGCTTACTTGGATGCTATCTGCTCATCTGCAGTGACTGCAAAAAATATGGGAATATGAACTTGAAATGTCTTTTAAGTAGAAAGGATAGAAAAATATGTGGCTACCTGCATAAAACATGCAGACCTTCATTGTTCCATCCTATATCAACCTGAGTCTTCATGGTTATTTTGTACAAAGCTAGCACATCCATTTTTATGACAGTTTTGTTAGGACAAACTTAATACTTGTAGGTATCTGCAGCTTCCTACCTCCCACCTTCAGGATCATGTCGACACTAATATTTGATTACTCAAACCTTTTTAGTAGATGTCTTAATTGCTTTTAAAATTATGTGCACATATGTGCCTGTGTGTGCAGATGTATGCTGAAAAGAAGGTTCCTGAATCCTGAAGCCTTGAGTGAGGTGCTTCAGACTGGAAAAGGAGGGGGTGGTGGATTTTAGACTCACCCCTGTTTCAATGTTAGATGCATTTCCCTCTGGGATTACTTGTGCTCTCAAAACTGGTCTCCTTGTGTGGCTTTTCAGGGATGTCATGTTGGTTTCAAGGATAGCAAAAAAGAACATGAGCCTTCATTAGACCTCCAACTATACTGCATGTCATTAAAAGGGAACTCAAGCCTGCACAAAGTATTTAGAGCCAGTAATAGGCCAATAAACACTCTGGCCTATACATGACTATATTTGTGTGTACGTACACACATGCATAATTCAGTTTGCTATTGATCCCAAAAGTCTGATGATCCAACAGCAGTTTTTAGTACTGTACCAGCTTCCTATCTACTGAAAAAGGTTATAAAGTACTGTATTGTTCATTATAGCAATGAATTCATGAAAGAATTGACAACATGGCATTTCAGTGTCATCAGGGCTAAGATCCCACTAAGTAGTTATTGACGGTAAAATAATTTACCAGAACTTTTAAATCCAAAGTAAAACCTACACTTTCCCACAAATTCTATAAATATTTACATATTTGGTTTACAATTCACTAACAGTACTTTAAAAATGTGCCAAAATATATGTGTTGAAACTAACCATGGCTTTTTTTATTGTTCCTGATGCACAATAGCATTTTTGTTACTGACCACTGAAATATATCTCTGTAGAGACTAAGAGGTACCTAATCTTCATGACTTTCCTTAACAGCCATTTTAACATTCCTCCAGGCTGCTCTGGGCTGTTTCATCAAGCTTCAGATTCTTCTCATGAGAGAGAGATGAGGTAAGCAGGGCTCTCCATTTAGGCTTCAAAACAGCCATGTAATGCTATGTGAAATTCTATGCAGCCATGGTATAGGATGGTATGCAGAGAGCAAACACTCATACATTCATGATCGTATCATCAAAGCCTGGCATGTCCATGATAGGTCAATAGAGAAGTTCCATGATAAACTGGATAGCTCTGCTAGATAACATGGCTAAGTTACATTGAGAGCAGAAATGGGTGTCCATTCAGACATTGTATATGTTTCACTTAATCAGTGAAAACTCTAGAAATAATCTGGATCACAATTATCATTACAGCGTCCAGTTTATCTCCCTAGGTAAGCAAGTGTACCTAAAGTTGGGTGACTGGGACTAGAATCTACCAGCCTCTGTTTTCTCTCTGATCTTTTTCTCAGTGATGTTTGCATTTAATCTGTCTTTGCCTAAACGTCCATAACCTAGAAACAAACATCATCAGTATTTACTTTCCTCAGAAAGAAATCATGGAGATTCAGATCATTGTAATTCTCAGATGAAAGATTTTATGTAACTGGAGAAAGATATACTGGTAAGCAATTATTTCCAAATTCACATTTGCCAGTAGCTGCTAAAAACACATTGTACGAAGGAGATTGGACACAAATTGAAACTATGATAGGCCACCTTTTGATTTTCACATAAGTTTCTGTGCTGGTTTTTATCTAATTGAAAACTGGCATGTGGTCAAAGCTTCATCTAGCTGCAAGAACCCAAAAAGCACCTGAAGATACCCAACATTGCTTACATAAATTACCAAACATGCTGCTGTGGTATTTGAAAAGCCACAAATCTTGTCAATCAAATGAAGTTCTAAAGAGTTTACTGACTGTCACTTTGGATCTTCATTGTGTCAAGGCAGAAACATTCCTTGGACACATTTAGAAAGGTTGCCTCACCAGTCATCCTGTGTGTCACCAATTACTTTGTTCCCTTGCTCAATGACCTACTAATATTCTCTTAGCCGTAGTTGCGGTTAGAATGCATTTTATCTGGAACTACCTACAGGAACAAGCAAAGTGCAAAAAGCCCGGTTTTGTAAACAACACGGAAACAATTTGACTGCAGTATTTAAGCATTAAATCTAGCGGGTGAAGAATTCTGTAGGAATATTAATATACCAGATTACATAACTGATTTGTGCAACTATGATTTAGTCACTTAAGAATATAGTTCCAGAAAGCTTTGTGTCGTCTAACCATATTCCAGTAATGTATGTACCTCAGGATGTGTTTAATTTCAAGATGCAGTATAGTATTTTTCCCTGACAAAATTAATAAAATATATGAAATAGATTATAAAGAATTCAGAATTTTTAGAATATGGCCATTGTTCACCTACCTGACTGTAAATCTTTCTAATTGCTTTCCACTTGTTTTCAACCCTGAAGTCTGACTACATTCAATGGCAGAAATTCAAAGTAAGTGGTATGCCACCTGCAAACAAAGAAACACAGAGATTTTTTCATGCACAGTTGATTCAAGTATCTGTACAATCTATAAGGGAAGGTCAGGGAAGGGTAGTTCTCTAACTGATCACGAAAAAGTCTTGTCAGAGGAAAAGGCTGTGGTCAGCTCTTCTCTCACACACTATGATTCCGTCATCTTCACTTCTTCAGCCCTTTCCCTCTTCTTCAGAAGTGCCATGCCCTTGTTTGATGTCTATAATGCCTCATGGCATAGAGAAGCCATTACTGTAATAAACTCTGGAGTATACCGCTATATTGTCTCATTTCCACTATAACATTCTATGGTTTTAGATGATAAAAGAGAACACTCAGTTCTAGCTTAGATATAGCCTGAAACAGTTTGCTGGTGTACATGAAGAAATAACCACAAATTTGAAATATAATCTTCTAAGCATTATTGTATTTCAGACCGAGTCTCAGAAGTAGTTACGCACTCTCACTTCTTTCAAAGGAAATTTCAGTATTGATAATGCAACATATACACCAATTGTTTGCAATCAATTTCTGAATCAGTGGCCTTTGTCTGGCAGATACCCAAAACTTTTAATGGTTTATAGTTTCTTGACTGCTCTATTCAGTTGTACCCACTGTTTTATGTATTGGCTCATTCATAGCCTGCTGTTTTCAGAATGTGGAAACTCAGAATCCACTGTGGTTTTTCTCCTCTTATTCCAAGAGAAGAAAAATTGTTTCCTGTAGGTCAGTCCTCATTTGGAAGAACTAGAAATGTACCCTCACTAGCAGAAAGCAATCTCCTAAGAAACTTGCGGTTTTTTTTAATCCATATTTTGCTATTGTATTTATATACACAGTCTTATACCTACAAAGGATCATGAAATGCCTTTTCATTGAGGAGAGAATATATTTTCTTTCTACCATAACAGTTTATATACCTCTTTTTCACCATAGTGTCTATAAATTTGGGTAGTCTTAAGCCTCCTACTGAACAACATTTCAGCAGGTGTTAGCCCTTTTTTCCTGGGTTTGGCTCCTCCATTAAGTATTGCCCAAAAGAGATCAGAATTTTTTAAAGGGATGCTTAAGAAAGAGAAAAAATTGAATCTGAACATAAATCTTCATTTTTCTAAAACATTAGAAGAGCTCAATACCGTTTTCAGTTGATTATTACAAAGTGGACATGCTGTGTCCAAAGAAAAATGTACACAATTACAGTATTTTGTAAAAGCACTACATTCACTTGGTCCATTATATGCCATTCCCACATTTGATCTTCCAAGTTTAGCAAATATAGATGACATGGATAAGTTATTAGCAGCTGTATTTTCAAATACCATCATTTCTGGAAATCAGGGATAATAATCCAAAACAAACAAATATGTTATTTTTTCTGCACATACAGATAAAGCTATGCCAATTTTGAACTGTAATTTAAAATTTCTTTAATTACCATCACAGGCTCTATTTGTTTATAAATAGTGTGGTATATATTTCACATTTTTATTATTATTTTTGTATCTTCACTCATCTGAGGCAAACAGTGCAATTCTAATTTGTCTTGTATATTTTTTCACATGTGAAAATCTTTAAAGTATCAAGTTTAGCAATCTTTGCTTGAGATGTTAGGTACGACCTACTTAGTACCTTTGAATAAAAATGACAACGAATAAGAAATCCTATTTCAGAGTTGTTTTAAAGACTAGGTGTTCAGCAAATAAGCCCAATAAAATTATATCTTGTTTAAGGGCATCTGCACTAATATACTATAAGTTGTCTGAATTGGATGAAGTATTTTCAATTACAACATCATATTCTGGTGTTTTCTCTGTCTCAGTTTTATTCAAAGCTTCAGCCTGGGGTCTCTTCCAGATTTGAAGGTGTGTTGAAAGGGATGCAACTACAACTAAAAGAGTAACATCAGCAACTCAAGTCTGCTAGCACTCGTTTTGCAATTCTTACTAATGTCTGCTTGACAATTTTTTCTATTAGTTGCTGCCAGTTTATATGAAAGCATAATTTTTTTGTATACAGACACTAGATTTTCTAATACTTGTCCTTTAGTTAAGGCTTTGCTGTCATAGGCTAGAGGTTCCATACGAATGCCAGGTATCTGTAAAAATACTGCCTGGAGGCTTTGCGTTAAAGGTTTTGCATATGTTTGTTATGGTAAAATCTAAAAAAATTGAGCCTTTCATTATCAACTGCATAGAGATTTTTCAAATCCTTTTCTGGTATGCCATGTCCATTGTACATTTTCAGTCACTACAGAGTTCAGGCTTGTAACCCCAGCGGCCACATAAGATACAAAACTCCTAAGAAAACATATCATCCCTGTAAACCTCTGTATGTTTTCTTTCTGTGTAGGTGGAACGATATTGACAGTATAATATTGGTAGCCATCTCTACCCTGTTTTCCTTGAATTTGTTTAAGTGGATTATTTCTTTACTTCTCAGTTTACTATGTACCGAGGGAACCATGAGATCTCTTTAGAGCTTTTTGGAGTTTCTAGTTCTTTCCTTCCTTTCCCCATAAGAATACCAATTTACTATGTAAATCAATACTGTAAAATATCTTTTTAATCTCTTCCTGAAATACAACAGGTATATAGCATACCAAAAAAGCATTCATGGTAAAAGCAATAATGGCTTCCAAGTGGTGTGTTAAAATGTGCAGATGTAAACTTCTTTTTCCTGGAGAAATATGCTGGAACTCAGAAGAAGCATCTAATGTAGGTAAAATATCTTGCAGCCAAAAATAATCTTCCTTCATACATATGGCAAAGTATTGCTGATTTACACATTTCACTTCTAAGAATGTAGGCAAAGAGTTCTGTATTTCTTTTCCGAAATTTATATAGTACTAATTTATACTGCACCCTCTTCAAATGCTTCCATTTTATCTAGTGCATTTGATATATTCAGGGAATATTCCTAGGTATAGGTATAGGTATAACAGAACAGTGAGGGTCTAACACTGTATTTTAACAACTTTTCAGTATCACCAACTTCTCAGTAAAAACATGATCCTCTATCATCTTGGGGCTTCTGCTCCTCTCCAGTATATTCTTTCACAAAGAAACCTAGTATCTGATTTGAAATGACTATCCTTTTTTCCCACAAGTATTATAGATGTTAGCTTTTCAATATTTTATTTTAATCTTGCATTTGTAGATCACTAACCTCACTGCCTAATTTAAGTTTTACCTGCCTGCATTTAACAACACAAAATTTTCTTTGCAAATCCTTCCAACAGCTTCAGTGATCATGTTATCTTGGGCACATATCTATGAGTAGTAGGGAATCTGAATTTAAAAGTCAAACTTCGTCGCAGCTACCCAGGCTACTTTCTTTTTGCTGAGACCTTTCTTTTCCCTGTAAATGCCAAATTAACAAAAGCATCCGAGGGTGGGTACATGAGGGTCAGGAGGGTGTGTGTTGAGAGTGACATCAACTGAGACAATAAAAGGGCTTCTAAGTGACTTAGAAGCTCTATTTTAAAGTTATATTTAAGGGGTCCACTAAACCAATTCAATAGTCTTTAAATATACTTGACATCAAGAGACAGTCATCTGCCGACATACCCAAACCAGAAATCTCTTTAAGATACTATCTGGTAAGTATACTCTATTTTATTTCCAAGTTCTCTAGAAGACTTAGCTAGAAAGTTTAGCATTGACTCTTTATTCATTTTTACATTAGTATCTTTTCAGACTATCTTAAAAATAAAGTGAATGTAAGTAAGATCAAACTTTTTTATTATCTGAACCAAATTTGTGAAATGAAAAAATCTGAGACAGTGAGTTAGAAATATCTTGACGTGAATCCAACTCCTGAATTTATAATATTGAGTTAGAAGGACTGCTAGGACTGCATTCATACTATCATGTAAGATACCATGTAATAAATGCTTTTCTGACCTAGAGGCAAACTGCAGAAAATATTGCAAAAATGGCATTGTGGAGTTTGACATTTCTTAAGTTTCAGTTACTCAGTATTAAATTTCTTAAGCTATCACAAAAATATGCCTTTTCTGGCTGCCAGTGCTGAAAATCCAATGCTGAAACTGATATTTGGACTGTGTCATTTCTGCCTGTTGTAGTATCATCAGTAATAAACATTTTTCAAATATAACACAAGTGACAGTTTTGCTGATGATGTGCAAAGTAGAATGGAATTCATACTGGCAATGCAGGATTATCACTGACAAAAACGAGGAGCTCAATTCTGATTTCTCTCATGTAATTAACTGGGGAATGACATAACTCAGGTACAGTTATGCCTCTATGCAAAATTGTCAAGAAAAGTGTCAGCCTCTTTATTCTAAAGAATATGCAAAAGAAATAGATAAAAGAACAAAACTTTTCACTCGCATAGCTATGTACAAGTGTTTCAACATACTTGGAGCACATCAAGTATTAGTGCATTTAGCAAAAACAACAACAACAATAACAATATAAAAAAGCCATGGTGCTTTTCACCCAATTATCCAAGAGACAGGTACCTATATGATGATGATGCAGGGCAACTACGTCTGATCAAAGTTCTTAGACTTGCCTATGAAGTAACAGGAAGTTGTTCACAAAATTAGTATTAGAACTAAATTTTTAATTTGCATTCCTTGCTCTAACCCATTTCACACACACACAAAAAAATTCAAAATCACTTCTCTGATATCTTTTTTTTTTCTAAGCTAAACTTCTTCGGAATTAACAGAACTTACTTGAAATACAGATTTATACATGTATTCATTTCTATCTTTGTAGAGAAAATGACTTCTATAAAAAATCTGGCCAGGACTGCAATCATTTTATATGCCATATGCTTTTTTACAAACTCTGATGGAAGACCAATGATGTAAGTAGATTATTATACACTTCCAAAGTTTGGAGGATGACTTTAGCTGTTCTTGAGAGCATCGTCAGTTTGTTTGTGTATAAGTTTACGTCTAAGAGAGTCTTTCTGTCCCTGCTTTTGAACCCTTTGGCTAAGCTGGCCAAATTCTGTCCTCTAGATACAGCTGTAGAGATCTCAGATATTCTGAGTTCTTACACATTTTTTGAAAATAGGTAGCTGGGGAGAAGAAGAAAAATCATGTAAGTGTTCTCTTAGGAATATCATTGGGTAAGCTGCATCCCTTATTAGACGCTTGGGGGGTCTACACAGGACAGCATCCTTTTTTACTGTGCCAGAATCTAGCTGGAACTCACACTTAGACACTAACATCAATCAGCATTGAGACACAAATCCAGAGGAAATCATCCTTCCTTAGCTCTAGTGTTCACAGAAAACTACCACTGACTAAATGCCATAGTTTTATTAATCAGTTACCTATTGTTGTATAAGCCCTAAGCTCATCTACAACAGCTAAAATAAATGATATAGTCAATCAGTTTTGTCACAAAATTGGACTATTTCCCATTTTTGATGCCTTCTCACTTATATATCCATTACCAATAACAAATCACCATTCACCTTCCTTCTCTTCTCCAGATATCATTCTATCCCTTACAGATTAGAAAGATAGGTTCCATGGCTCTATATTGCGATACTGCACAAAAGATCTCAAACCTGGGTTTTTGAGTGAAGATCTAGAACTCAAGAAGGGCCACAATGAGTGCCTGTCTTTGCTTTTCTTTCATGCAGGAAAAGATCAGTGAGTGAGATGCAATTAATGCATAATCTTGGAGAGCATCGACACACTGTGGAGAGACAGGACTGGCTTCAGATGAAACTGCAGGATGTGCACAGTGCCCTCGAGGATGCTAGGACCCAGAGGCCTCGAAACAAGGATGATATTGTTCTGGGTGAGATAAGAGGTCGGAGGCTGCTCCCTGAGCATTTGCGGGCAGCAATGCAGAAGAAATCCGTCGATCTGGACAAAGCTTACATGGATGTACTCTTTAAAACAAAGCCATAATGAAAAAAGCCAGAGCATTATGTCTGTCCAAGTAAGCACGTGTCTGTAGACCATTGATCAAGTAGGACATTTTACTATTATTTATTCAAACTGCAATAAGGATTAAAGGCATAGTTCAAGATTGTAGCCCCATTGAGTTAGACATTTCACAACCAAATAATAAAATATATTTACAGTCCACCCATGACCATTGCTGCTAATTCTGGGATATCTTTTAAATGCATTTTATAAAATTCCAGCATAAAAAGAAAAAAAAACCAAAAAAAAAAGTTGAAAAATTGTTTAAGACCAGTTCTACTACTCTTACATGGACAGCATTTGTATGTAGTAACTAGGCCTACTTGTACTGTTAACCAGGAATGAATAAATGCAGTATAACGTGCCTCCAGAACAGGGCACCATTTTGCCTAGGGTTAAATTTTGTTTAACTTTGTACTAATTAAGATATGTAAACTTAAGTGCACATTTATTTTCACAAGAAGGCCTAAAATCAGATGTATATTAACTGCATAGCAAAAACTGCATGATAATAATTCAGGATTAAAGAGTGCAAACATAAAAAATACAAGTAGGAAGGCATAGGTTAAGATTAAAGTAAAATGGGAAAAAATTAAAACAAATTCTGTATGAAATAGAAGAATTAAACTTTGCAAAATACTGTAATGAAGGGAAGGTTTGATTACCTTCCCCTCCTCCAAAAGGTGATAACTTATGCAGAAACAGTGGGAGCAGAGAAGGTAGCACGTATCTAAGCTTGGCCCTAACAATAGAACTGGGAAATTATTCTATAGCAGACAATTACAACTGAAACAAAAATCTTGCAATATTTTTTTTTGTCCCTCATTTTCTCTGTAAACTATCTCTGAATTTCTGTATGTTGTGTTAGGCCTTGTGTAAGTATTTTTTGTTTGTGAGATCAGTGGCTCTCATAAATAAAATTACTCATCTTCATATGCAATTTTTTGCAGTTTGCCAAATCCAAAAAATGAGAACTATTAACATGCAGAATTCAACACCTGGAAGAGGAACCATTTGCTGTAATATATTCAAACTTGAAGCAGGATTTTAAAAGAATCAGACATAAATACGGATGGGGAAAAATCTATTATGACAACAATTTATTAAAAAAGCAGCAAATATGAAATAATTTTGAATAGTATATGCAGATATGTGCTTAGGACCCTCAATCATTTATGACTAATAAGAAAATTTTCTCAGTAAGATTAATGGTGGTTTTCTCCAAATTTGCCATTGCCAGAGCTCAAACCTAGATGAATTGCTGTTCTAAGCCAAAGTGTCTCTATGTATGTTCCTATATCCCTTCTTATTTGTTTGTTTGATGTCTAGAACACCTTGGGGAACCTAGTAAAAAACTCATAAATGATTACAAATATAAATGCAGTCTGCTGGAGGCTAGAAAGATACTTGTAACTAGAGAACTGTAGCTCATAATCTTGGCTATGCTTTTAGTAATGTAGAGGCCCTGATGCTGCAAGCAGATGGTATGCCTATGCACATTGGTGCGCCCCACACACAGGCAAGGATTCCATGCCACTTGCCTATTTGTAGAATCAAGGCCTTAAAGTGCACTTTTTATTTATTCTTTTATCAGACATCTGTGCTAACTTAAAGAAATAAAAATGCATTTTTGTACCTATGTCTCACTTATGTATTACCAAATAAAGTGGACCAAAAGCTCTTGGACATTATTTTAAAGCATAATAACTGATTGACCTGTAATATTCTGATATAATTTAGCTTTTGGGGTAAGATTATTAAGCCATTTTATTTTATTACAGCAATATAAATACAAAAATAATGATGAAAGCAATTTTTATTTTTCCTTTTGTCTTTCCTGCACACAAAATCATATCAGTCGTTAAACCTAAAGAGATGTTTACCTAGCACAAACCTATTTATGTCCCCGACAATAATGACACACATGCAGAAACAATATATAATCTTCAAGTGCTGAATTCATAAACTGTTTCCTTTTGATCTAAACAAAGAATTCTATTATCTAAACAACTTGTTCTTCTTCATTTTCAGCTATCCAGTAGATGAAAGATGCTTACACAAACATTTAAATTTTCTGTACACTTAAAAAAATACTTGTTGCTTACAAAGGGCTTCAGGGTCAGAGACTGACAATACACCACTGAACATCTTTTAGCTAGAAATATGGCCACAGACAAACTATGCTCAGCAGTCTCATTTGCTTTGCCCACATACAGTATGACTCTTCAGAAGGACTAAAGACAGCACAGTGGTAGATGAATTAATGCTAGGTAATGCCCATGAGAAAAAAGATGGAATTTGAATGAAATTACTAATTGTAATTCTCTAGAAAACAGACTCGTCATGACTTTTCAGCTTAAACCTCTAATCAGTGTAGCAGCAGTCAAAACAGAAAAATGTTCAAAGTGGGGCAGAAGATGTTATAAAAAATATTTTAATACCACGATATATTGCAAAGATTCATCTTCACCTGGACTAACATATGCAGTTTTGGTCATCTCTCTCTCACAAATTAAGGGGACTAGAAAGAGGATGGTAAGAAATAACAGAGCCACTGAAACACTTATATATGATAATAAATGGTAACAACAGCAGTCAGAAAATAAATAAATATAAAGACATGATAAAGATATGAAGAATGAACAGTACCATGAGATAAATGGTATTGCCTACCTATCTTTCTAAGAGAAAAAGGAAACAGAGGCAAAGAATTGAGCTTGCACGTGGCTGAATATGAAGCTTTTAGCTGGTATGAGCCAAAATCTCATCTCCACCCAACGTCTCTGGAGGAGACAGTGGCATGACTCTTGGGTATGCTCGAGTTCTTTTCCCATACATGAACTGGAACCTGCCTTAAGTCTACGCCAGGTTGTATACTTCCATGTAAACAATGTAAATCTAAGTGAGCTTGCACTTCACAACAGACTCAGACATGCATATGGCTGCCAGAGGAGACTTCCTATGTCCCCTGTTATAGTGAGATAAGGTTAGAGAAGTATTAGGTCTGTATCCCTTCACACCCACAGGATCAGCCTTCCAAAGATGAGGTGTCTCTAGAAGGCCTCTTTCCTTCCTGAAGAATGTGATTTCTATGCACATACTTCCTTTCAAGGAAGAAAACCTTGCTTTTTGGTCTGACGAGAGCTTTTTACTAAGACCTGTGTCCTCAAAGACCTATCCTGTGCAGATGGATATCTATTGTACACACCTGGTTTTTATAAAATTCTCAGTGAAAAGAAATACAATCGTGTTTCTCACTCACAACTCATCACTGAAACAACAAGCACAAATATCAATACCTATCCTCAGTGGAAGTAAAGCATGTGAAGAAAAAAACCCCAAATCCATGAAAAATTAACAAAGCCAAAATCACAAGAACTTTAATAAAAACTAGGCAAATTGTAAGATCTGTAGGTAAAACCTATTGCTGGTGAGTTAACTGCTAGTGTTTTGGCTTTATTAGCTGCTTCTAACTTTGGCTGCTGTAAATACTGCTGTTTAATATTGCTCAGCTCACTGTTAAACAGCATGTAACATCTGACTCCTCGCCTAGTTAGCGCATTCTAACAGCTTTTGTGCGAGCTGCTTGGCCGTCATTGTTCTACTGGTGAATTTCCAGAACTGTGTGGTTTATCTCTGTGGTTATTGTTGAAGTATGGAAGAGGATTTGTTTAACAGATTCATGTTTTGCTGTATATTGTAGCAAAGCTCCTGTCTTTTATGGGGCATTTCAATATAGCAAAGACAAAAATTCT
>NW_010523621.1:0-1302 GCF_000687285.1 Phaethon lepturus | reverse complement strand
GCTCTCTGCCCCCCTCTTCCCCTCCACTCCCCAATGTGCATGAGGTGTACAATTTGTCTATCTAATATTCGCCACCCGAAGCAGTCAAGATCTGCTAATGCATCAGGCAAGTCCAGTACAGTCCCTGAATCTTTAAATTAATACTTAGGTGTCCCTGAAAGAGGAGGATGCTCTGTAAGATATATAAGAAGAACATGAGACGCATTGGCTGTAGAGTTCCAGTCTCTGGAATCCGATAGTAAATTTGTCAACTCCCTCCATCAGAGGTTAAATCAGAACCCCTGCTCAAGGTTGATATACTCATCAGTAGGATATAGATTCATGTTCTCTCTTATCTGCATGTTTTCCCTGAGAGGTCTGGCCCAACAGTGGCTTAAAATAGCATTTTATGAGACTCTGAGAAGAACCCATACATGGTGGTTGATCTTCACAGTAGGGCTGCCCCAAAATATCCACTGTGCAACCAAACTGGCTTCCCACAGGGCATAAAGGAGAAGAGATTTGCTCCTTCTCTTCCTCCTCCCAAACTCTCCACTAATTCAAATTTGCTTCAATATATTTATTGTCTAGAGTTGTACGGTCCTTTCACCTGACGTGGAAGTCAAGCTCTGCCTGTATTTAATAGTGATGCTATAGAGAATATGTTAGAAAAGAGACAAATGCTGTCTTTAGACCTGAATACAGTTGGAGCTTGGTATCAGTTTGCTCTCCCGCCATGAGGAGTGCAAAGGGCTTAGTGTCATCTCAACAACTGTGACACGTAATAGACTGAGGTTGCCTGCAATGGGGGACATGATAGGCTGCTGACGTATTATGGAATGGAAGCCACATCCACTAATTATATTCCTAAATAGACTGCAGATTACACAGACTCTATATAACCAATAGGGCTGTACAAACCTAAAAATTATAGTTGTAATTTAAATCAGGAATCAGTTTTAGGATGAAGGTTGAGATAGCAGAGATGTCAGCTCATCTATCTAAACGGTATTATATCCTTCTTTGGCTTTAACTTCTGTGCCAGGCAGAGACAGATGGATGACGGTGCCAGAGGACCACGGGGCCAGTCTAGAGGCCTGGGTGCTGGGCACCTGCTGCCATGTAAAAGCGGTAACGGTTGTTCCTCACAACACCTGTATGTAAACACTGACAGCGCTCCAGCGGAAAGGCAGCTGCCCAGTTATCATCCCCTCAGTGTAGCTCCGCAGGGGAAAGTTTGGCTCATCTGTCTCACCTTTCCCAATTACCTTTCCGCGGCAGCAGGCGGCAGGCGAGGAGCAGCTCTTTCCGCCGGCGGGCGGC
>NW_010523620.1:0-3902 GCF_000687285.1 Phaethon lepturus | reverse complement strand
ACCCGCAGTCAGCGATCCAAAACTGCAGACCTGGTTTTTAGCAGTGATTAAAAAATTACAACCGCCAACGTACTAGCAGCTACATTCACGAATCCTGGCAGGTAAAAATATATATTTTGTCTCCTTACAATCATTAACCACCCAATGATACAAATACAATTAACTCCTTAGCAAGTAGTTACAGCATAGTGTGCGTAAAGATACTACAGTACGTTTCTACTCCTTGCTCCCGCGCAGAGCGGGTTTCTCGGTAGGAGCAGCCAGCCCGATGCAGTGCAGGGTTGTGCGCTTGGAGCATTTCTGAAGAGTGGCAGCGAGTATTACCACGCAACAGGCTATAAATCTCTTCCTTCAATATTTCTCACCCCCTCCCTTTTTTTTTTCTGGCTCATTTCTAAGCACTGTAACATTTAAACCCAAAGACCAGACAGTGCTGCTCTTGCAGAAGGCTGCAAACCTGCGGCCCAGTGAGAACAGCCCAAGGAACAAAACTAATAAAACTCAGCTTCTCACCCACTGGATTTCCTCCCCCCGTGGCACAATTGCTTTAGGTCAACAGACGCTTCCGCTTCACATAAATCCTAAAGGCTTAGGATTAGATCCTGGGCCTTTGCCATGGACCTCTCCATCTCAGCTTTATCAAATTAAAGGTCTGGGAGTGTTTAAAACGACTGAGTTTGAGCTCAAAACCCTCAGGTAAAACTCAGGCTTCAGGGCTCCTGAGCTCCTCTGCAGCTTGAGGTTTCTCAAGCACAGATCCCTACCGTGGGTAGGGTCAACATTTATTTACACATTTAAAACAAGCAACCTGGGTCCCAGAAGTTGCTCATATAAATCCTGGAGCCACTGGAAACAGCAGGTCCAGAACAGCCTCCTGCTTCGTACTTAAATGTTCCTTTCTTGACCCAACCTGAGGATTTTGCCCTTGGTGCAAGAACAGGAGGAGTGGAGTAAAACGGAGTTTGACAAAACACAAGCAAGACTTGGGGGAGAAAACTGTAAATTTGAGGTATTGCTTCCCCTGCAACTCGGCAGGGGATTTAACAAACATGCAGCCATCGCACGAGCTGCACCGCAGGGGAGTTTCACCACCTATGCACTAAACACTAAAAGCAGCTTAAACTCTTTCAAAGGCAGCATTATACGTCGGTAACATTCACAGCTTATTCATAGGCAAGTTTAAAAACTTGTTGCGGGCCTAACATATGGTATATTAAAAAGACAACTGGTAAAAATGACGTGCTTCTTGCAAACCCTGCACACGTGGCCCCGCTGTTCCCAGACACTGAGCAAAGCGATGCTCCGATTTGCTGTTGTAATAGATAAAAGCATCTGCAAAATCCAGGAAAAACTGAGCGAGAGGACGAGGCTTAGATCAGGGTGCAAAACTAAAGCAGGACTTGAGCTCAGATTCAACAGCACTGGTAGCTATGCTGTTTCCAGCGTAGGAGGCATCCCGCAGGATTTGCTGACCTGACGAGTGCCTTAGGTTATACCTTGTGCAAAAAGCCATCCAAGAGCCATGAACAGACTCGGATCGGGGGATTCACACCAGCAGCCATGAAAGCAACGTCAAATGATACCTGGAGCTCTTTTGATTGTTAAACACCACAATAACTGCGTTTGAACTTGGAAATGGTAACAGTTAAAAAATAACTGGGGATTTGGTCTGGTAACACGTCTTCCAAAGAAAAGCTGCTTCAGGCAAGTATGGATACGACCACTTTGTCCTCACATACACTGTGGTTAATTTTGCCATCTACCCAGGAGGAAAGACGTGGGACACTATTTTAACAACCCCAGAAAGCCCAGGGATATGTTAGCTCACACTTACTAAAAGCAAGTTGAAAAATCTCCATAATACATTTTCTCCAACCTCATTGACAGACATTTCAGCATTCAGAAAGAAAAGAAAAGACAGACTCTAAAAAACACATTTCAGAGGAAAGTACTGGCCGAAGCGGCACGCGGCTCACTGTGCTCCGGGGATGCTCGAGTCCCATCCGCAGGGCTCTTCCCAGCCACAGAAATCCCAGCCGAATCCGAGATGAAAGACCAAACCTCTACACCGTTAAACCAGCCATCCTCTACAAATAAGAGACAAAGGGTACAGGTTATACCACGGGTAAGTCGGGTAAGTCAGGTAAGTAAAGCAGGAGACAGCAGAGCTCAGCCCAGTGCTGGACGGACAGACAGACAGACAGCAGCAGAAGGATCCACCCAGCTCCACATAATTGTTCTACGTGACAGCAACCATCTGAGGATTTACTTATTTACTTCTACCCGAGCAAATAATGAGCTGCTTCAGGCTTTGCATCGTCCTGTAACCTCTTGCAAAGTTCTGCACGAGGGGTTTCCCAGTCTCGGCCTGAGACCACGCAAGATCAGCGTCTCCGGAGTATCTTGCAGGACGGCAGGCAATAACGAAGCAGGCTGGTTACTCAGGGTTACTCGCTTTTATTTATCTTCTCCACGGGAAAGTACACTTCCAGGACAAACGTAAGAAACATTACAGCGATCACTTTGCTTATTAACCACAATAAATACTTAGAGTTTTGATAAAACTCCATCCACGGCCTCACCAAGAGTCCAACAGACAACAGGAACACGCTCAGGTCAGTGCAAGTGAATTATGTATTTACAAACGCACAACACACGAGTTAAAATCCGACAGCCGGCATTTCCTACAGCTGCTGTTCACGCAACGTCTCGGAGCACAGAACGTGCTCGGAGGGGCTCCAGTCACGCGGTGCCCAGTGCCCGCTCTGCTCAGCCGCGGCGCTTCTGGAGACCGCAAACGGTGTGTAAATCGAGATGTGCAATTTGTCTTGTTACCTAACCAGCCCTGTTTTGCAATAAAATAAAAAAAAAAAAAGGCACAGCTATCAAGCCAATTTGCTGACAACAGGCATCAACAGTTAAAATCCAAGTCAGGAAATCCTGACCCTACATATTTTCCATTTGCAATTAAAAAAAAAAAAAATCTAAACAGCTTTCCCAACAATGACACTTAAAAAGTAACCACCACCTGGGAGAGGTAATCCATAACTGCTGCTCACACATGCCTTTGTCAAGCAAAACACCAGTACTAAGAAGGTTTGTACTGGAATCAAGGAAGCTTGACCAAGTTCCCTTAATTTATCTGCAAACCCTCCCAGGAAGCCTGCGTTATTCGTTGAAACATGGGGGAAAAAGAAACGCTTGAAGCACGGCGTTAGAAAAGCGATTTTGCAAAGCTGGCACATACATTCATCGTCTAAACACACAGCTCCTTTCAGCTCAGGGTAAAGGCAAATCCAAAGGGGCAACACTTTGATTTTTAGCCTGTGGGTAATTTTCCTCTGATCTGATTCTAACTTACTCAGTATAGGAACAATGATTTTTCAGATTTATCACGAGCTCTCCCAACTCAGATTCTTTCTGCTTTTCCCCTCATCTTCAACATGAGGGCCTCTGGAACCCGGGGAGACGGGCAACGTCAGAAGCAGCGCTCCCTTTTCGCGTTGCTGCTGGCTGGACCCTCCCCAGACCGGCCATCCCGACACGGGGGATGCCCTAAGCAACATTCGAGCTTGACGCTCTGTGCGCTTCCGCAGCTTTGGCAGGACAGCCACGCTGCTTGGCCAGCAAGAAAACGCCGCAGCGTTATTAGAAATGCCATCAGAAGCTAGAGAATAGGAGACAGAGGCAGGTAGCCTTAGGATCGATCCCATACCTTTGCCTCCTGCGAAACGTGTGCCAATACCAGCGATGTACAGAGACAGGGCAGTTTGACTGAGCAAATTGTTGGAAGAGCTTCATTTCAAGGACAAAGTGCAATCGAAGTAAAAAGCTGCACATCCAGATCGCTAAATACGTTCACGCAGGAGTTTCTCAGGCCTGGGGGAACGCTCCCCGGGCAG
>NW_010523619.1:0-3188 GCF_000687285.1 Phaethon lepturus | reverse complement strand
AGCCTCCTCTTCTCCAGACTGAACAGCCCCATTTGTCATTGCACGCCGCGGGAGCACATCCGTGGGGCTGCCTTGCCTTGGAGTGAGATGCACTTTTACTTCATTTCTTCTCCACAATACGCTGAAGAAAGATTTTCCTTCACTAGTTCAGGAGAAGATCTGCTCGAGGAGGCTGGGGCTGGGCCAGGGCAGCGTTCCTGCCCCGCGGCAGGGCAGGGTGCCTGTGTGCTGGGGGGGTTCGCCCTGGCTCGGTGCCTTCAGTAGCTCTCAAAGCTGCAGTCATGCAGGCTTTGGGTTTGCTTTCCCTCTTTTGGTTATTGCAGGGGGAGCTGAGTGGTTGTCATGAGTTATGGAGCTGCTGCTGTTTGGAGAGGAGAACATGTTTTTGATGTCAGTGCAGGCGTAAATGACCTTAAAATCTCTTTCCTAGCGATTATTACACACACGGAACTTTTGGGGTTGTTTTTTTGCAAATCGTTGTATAGGTGAATTCACACTAATATGCTCAGCGGAAATAAAACGGGCAAAGAATGTGGTCAGAGTGCATTACTCCTAAAAACTATGGGTGTATGTGCCAAATGTTTTGGATTTTTTCATTCAGTCCCCAGTGACATTTGCTACATATGGTTTATCAGAGACAGAGACGAGGTGAGCTCCATGTTGCGTAGGTTGAAATATAGCACAGGGCTGCAAGTGCCGGGTCAAATCTCTGAGTGTTTTGTGTTTGAGCGCGCAGGAAACATCCCAGGCACATCAGTGCGGGATGTCCTGCTGCTGCCCTGTGCTTGTGGCTCGCTAAAATTGTCTCCGTGCCACTGTCCATCACCTGCGCGGATGCACGCGTGCTGGGACGCAGCTGGGACCTGCCCCATGTCCACACAATGCCGGGCGCCCAAAAGCCGCAGCCACCGCCAGCAGCTGACGGTCACGAGCTGTGCCTCTCGCACACAAGGCCTTTTGCAAAGGGAACTGTGAAAAGTCCCCAGAAAACAGGGATGACAGAGCAGCTGGTTGGTTTAGGGTAAATATAAATTTCCCATCTACCAGATTCATTAAGCAAGCCAGTGTACTTACACGTATGTACCGTTCATTCACGTGTGTACGCATCTACCATTTCCAGCAACTCCTCGTTCCTTTTATCTGCTGATAAAAAGGAAAGCATTCAGTTAACAAGCAGAGGCTTTAAAAGGGTGGTTAAACAGAGCTCAGGAAATAATAAACACTTTTAATGAGCAAGGTCTTTCTTGGCTTGCCATTTAAACCACTTCTGTTCTTTGAGAGAAAGCGAGCTCTAGCCAAAAAACTGCTCACCGCCGTGTTAACCGGGGAAGTCTGGGTTTCCCATGTGCACACCGGGTGCCCTTGTTGGCCTTTTGCCCACCCGGCCGCACCCCGTTTCCCCATGGCGATGTGCCGGTGCCCCGGGAGAGCTGCCGCGGGGCAGCACCCCCTTCGCCGCGGCGCCGCGCGTGTTTTACCGCAATCCGGCGTGCCGAGACATCCGCCGCCTCCTGCGCTATCGCCCGAGCGCGCCCCGAGCGCTGCTGCGGTTAACGTGTGCTTGAAGAGCCTCGGAAACGGGGTGCTGGGAGCGATCAGTTACGTCTGCAGGCAGCGCTGGCGTCGTTCCCACATCTCCGGCGAGCAAGGGAGAAGCGGTTGTTCGGAAGGCGTGGGCTAAATGTGGCATCAGGGCATCTGCCCCGCCGAGGAGCTCCACTCACCGACAGAACCCTCTGCCTCCCGCAGCAGGGTTGTCCCCACACCTTGGGACGTTTGCAGTCACCAACGCTGGTGGGCATTTAGGCTGCCCGGCTTGGACATAGTTAAATGCCAAACCAAAGGATGCTTGGAGAGAAGTTTACAGCTGTTTGAGGGGGACATCAGAGGTACAAGGCAAATTAAATTTTGCCTTTCAACTCCTTTCCTGTAGCGCTTTCAGAGTTATTTTTCTCTGGCTGGTGCTGGGAGGGTGAGCACACAGCTGCTTCCACAGCACTGTCCCAGAAAAGTGACACCTCATTTATTCCTGACAAGAAATAGCTGCCGTTACGACCAATTAACCAGGGAGGTGAAGCGGGGAGCGATGGAGACGTGCCACTTCCCGCAGCTGCTGCCCGCGCTCTTCTCCACAGTCGCCCGGGGTGGGAAAGCGCCAGCCTCCCGGGAAAGAACTCCCTGGTTTTAAGATGCTACTTCTCATTTCAGTTGGACTGTGGTTTCCAGTTCGAAATTTCAGTTTCTTTGTTCCTGACACAGCGAAAGGGCGAGCCAAGACCCCAGCTTTCTGTGCACGTAGCCATTGCCTGTTATCCTCTCTTATCTACTTTGTGGGGTTTTTTGTTTTTCTTTTTTTCTATCCTAGCATAAATAGAAAGCCTCCTTGGCACAGGTTCCTCTCTTGGCCTCCCCTGTCTTCCCGTGGAGGTTGGTACCACAAACTCCCACAAGTGCCAGGCGGGAGAAGCATCCCCAGGGGCCAGGCAAGGGTTTTCCAACACCGGTTGTTAAAATTTGCACCACTCTCCTGTAGTGCCCACTTTTATTGATATCGCATCACTTAGCAAAGCAAAAGCTCCATTGCCATCTGCATTGCTCCTATCAAATGTGCTCCTGCCCAGCTGAGCTGGCTCCCCGGAGCCTTTTACTTCTGTGATAATTCTCTCAAATTGACGCTTACATGCCTCTGCAATACTTGTAAGTGTATATTGAGAGCAGCCGTTTGCCCTGCATCACTCCTCCACAACCTTTTGTCGAAAATCTTGAGATTCCTCCTAATGTGCTTTTAATTTGCCTTTAACACTGGCAACGTCCCACCCGGAGGCATGCCCTGTGCTGGCCGGGGCCAGCGGCTCCGCCGCCCCTTCCCGCTCAGCTCTGCAGATTCAGGCTTCTCCGCTCTGCCCGACCCCCCTCCTTTATCTCCGTCAACTTTGCTGCAATAATTGAAAACCATCAAAACCTGATAGCAGACTCGTTTGAAAACGCGCAATTCTGGTTGGAACGGGGGGTAGCAAGAAGGGCGAGGCAAAGCGGCTCCGCTCTCCTCCGAATGAAAATTCCCCTTCTAGGCCAGCCAGTTTTATGGCAGGCTTTGGCACCTCACCGAGTCCAAGCCTAGAGTCAGCCATTTCCAGATGGGGATGGAAGGTACATTCAGAATCTGAACTGTGACCAGCGGCAGTCCC
>NW_010523618.1:0-977 GCF_000687285.1 Phaethon lepturus | reverse complement strand
TCACTATTGGGGGTCCCTGTTCCCTTTAAGAGGGTCCCCATTCCCTTTTGGGGTCCCTGTTCCCCTTTTTGGGGTCCCTGTTGCCTTTAGGGGGGGTCCCTGTTCCCTTTTGGGGTCCCTGTTCCCTTTAGGAGGGTCCCATTTCCCTTTTGGGGGGTTACTGTTCACTATTGGGGATCCGTGTTCCCCTTGGGGGGTCCCTGTTCCCCTTTTTGGGGTCCCTGTTGCCTTTAGGGGGGGTCCCTGTTCCCTTTTGGGGTCCCTGTTCCCTTTAGGAGGGTCCCATTTCCCTTTTGGGGGTTCCTCTTCACTATTGGGGGTCCCTGTTCCCTTTTGGGGTCCCTGTTCCCTCAGGGGGGGTTCCTCTTCCCTTTTGGGGGTTCCTCTTCACTATTGGGGGTCCCTGTTCCCTTTTGGGGTCCCTGTTCCCTCAGGGGGGGTTCCTCTTCCCTTTTGGGGGTTCCTCTTCACTATTGGGGGTCCCTGTTCCCTTTTGGGGTCCCTGTTCCCTCAGGGGGGGTTCCTCTTCCCTTTTGGGGGTTCCTCTTCACTATTGGGGGTCCCTGTTCCCTTTCGTTCCTCGTCCATGGGGGAGGGTCCCTCTTCCCTTTTGGGGGTTCCTCTTCACTATTGGGGGTCCCTGTTCCCTTTAAGAAGATCCCCATTCCCTTTTGGGGTCCCTGTTCCATCGGGGGGATCCCTGTTCCCTTTTGGGGGGTCCCTGTTCTCTCCTGGGGGTCCCTGTTCCCTTGGGGGGGTCCCTCTCCCCATTTGGGGGTCCCTATTCCATTTTTGGGGTATCCCTATTCCCTCGGGAGCTCCCTGTTCCTTTGAGGGGGTCACCATTCCCTTTTGGGGGGACCCCTATTCCCTCTCGGGGGGTCCCTATTCCCTTTTTGGGGTGTTCCTGTTCCTTTTTGGGGTTCCCTAGTCCCTTGGAGGGGTCTCCATTCCATTTTTGGGGTTCCCCTCTTCAC
>NW_010523617.1:0-13096 GCF_000687285.1 Phaethon lepturus | reverse complement strand
TCAATAGGCTTCCCGAGCCGCACATGCTGGGATGCTGGGGCTGCCCAGCACAAGCAAAACTGCCTCAACCCTAAAGGATGCCTCAGCGCTCTCAGCCATCCCCTCCCTTCCAACAGCTGAGTGGGTTTTTCTCTGCCCAAGGGTCCTGCTGAGAGGCGATGGGTGCAGCACTGGGGACAGAGCGGTGCCCTACCTGGGTCCCAGACACGCGTCTGCTCTCATGCTGCCTTCCCCTTCCCTTCCCCAAGCCCGACTAAGCCAAAGCCAAGGCTTGAACACCAGCACTGGGCAACAGGACAGACCAAACACCCTCAGCCCTTTGGCCATTCTGTTTCTCCACCCCATTTGAACTCCATCATCCCACTGCCTTCCCTCTGTTGCATGTCATACTCATGGGTACGTGGGTGGAAGAGGCGGGGAGCATGTCTGTCCAGTTCTCTGGGGGGCTCTCACCATGGAGAGCTCTGCCCCCCGAGCCCTCTGAGCCTAACACAGCGCCCTGGCATGCTTCTGCCCAGCCGAATTACCTCCTGCGACATGGCTGAGAATCTTATTAAGTGGGCTTTGTAGCCAGGATCAAACCACAGCTGCTAAGAACAGCTTGGGTCAGTGTAAACTACGGCCTGAATTTCCATTTTTATCTTGGTGGACTGTCTCCTCTTTGCCTTAATTTCTCCTCAATGCTTGGGAATTTGACTTGAATATCCAACCTGTCCCCACTGTATGTTTGTCTTGGGAAGAGCTCTTCTACGCTCGATTTCTGACCTGTTACATGCCTTTGGCATGTCACACCCCACTGCATGTTTCTAGTTCCCCCTTCCATCCCAGTTTTCAACTCCATAGGAAGGAGTGTTTCTCATTATTGATTTATCTATCTTCACTACGGTCTTTATCTCAAATGAGCTGGTCCATCTATGGGGTAACCTACAAACATCTGCAGCCTAGAACACTTGGGAACCACTCCAACCACCTTTTATAATAGCCAGGCAGCGCATGACGTGAGACAGGAACTATACTGTGAAAATACGCAGTTGTACGGCACCTTGCATCACAGGGAAATACAATTGAGGAATTTATTAAAAAAGAATAACTGTTCCTATTATTATTACAACTGACTACAAGGAAATCAGTGCAAAGCCTGAGGAAAATTATAAATGCTTTTCCCCCTGTGTTAGAATGGGAAAAGAGATCTTTTTGCAGCAGAGAATATATGGGAAGGTATGTGAGAGCAGAGCAAAGAATTAAAGCCCAAACGACAGATTTCCAGTAGACAGGTCTGAATCACAAGTGCATCTTTTCTAAGGAGCCACATCTCCTCTTTAAAGACCCACTGGACCTGCGTGGCCCAACCCTTCACTCTCCAAAATCCCCAACCTGGCACTCTGCTCTCCTCAAGGAGGAGGTTGCTGGGAGATGTGGAGATAAACATGGAGGGTTTGGCAACAGAGACCCATAGCTCCCTGGGTGCTGGAGCCTGTGCTATCCTGGCCACGCAGAGGCCGCAGCTTCCTTCCCGCAGCCTGTCCTCGGCGCTTGGAGCTGGCCATGGGCACCAAAACCTCAACTTGTCCACGGTGAACCCCAGTCGCCTTTGTCCCATACAGCTTTCCTTCCTGGCTGCATCCCGCCTCGCACAGCAAACACCATTCAGCTAGTGGCCAAGTGGGGGTTTGCAAAGGAGAGAGAGACTGGAAATAAATAAAAGGATGCCTGTGCCTTTAAAAGAATTTTCATTTATAGGCTCTTCTCCTCTTCCACCATTTCAGTGATCTATATGCAAATATGCTAATGAATGCAAATTAAGACACCACTTTTAGTCCCAATTTAATAGAAAGCATTAAAATACCTTTTTTTTCCCCCCCAAAAAAACTCCATATGCATGAAGGAAGGGCTCTTTTAAATTTATTTTATTTATTTTTTCGTTTTTTTAACTTTTTGTTAAAGTCACATCCAGCAGAAAACACACCATCAAAGTGCTGGAGACAAGGAGGGGAAATCTGACTGACATTTCCAGGTGCCAATTACTAAGATCTTGTTCTTCTTCTGGGAGGACTGTGAATTAATTTCTTCTATTTTTTAAAAGGAGCTATTAAAACTGATTGTACAGCTACCCTGTTCTCACTTACTATCTCCCCCACACCTCAAACAGTATAAACCTGGCGTCGAATGAAGCCCGTCACATCCATAAAGATATTATCGTGTGTTAGGTTACACTCACTTTTCTGAGGGACCGGTGTGGAAAAGCACCAGGGAGCGATGCACACATCATCCTGACTCTACGGGAGGGACACGTCCTGACCGGGGGCCGCCGGAGCTGTAATTAAAGCCTGGTACATGGCAGGGCTGTAATGGTGCTAAAAGCTGACCCTACCGCCATGGGATCTCCAGGCCTCCCTCTCCCTGAGAAGTCTCCAATCCCAGCCTTAGTCTTCCCAGCCTTTTCAAAATGTGCTTAGCTTAGTTAAACGAACAAAAACCTCCAAAAACCAACAGATGCAATGCTAGATTATGTTAGCAATGCTGTGAAAGTCTACAGGAAAATAAACTATGACTCATCTTCTTTAAAATATTTTAAATCCAAATCTTTCCACTCAAGCAGAATCACGTTTTTTACCAAAACTTTTTGAGATGAAAAATGTAAATGAAAAAATGGTCAAACTTTTCCCAAATCCAAAGTAATTCTACACAGCTGTCCATTTGCAGAAAGAAATGCCATGTTTCCGCAAGTATTTAATTTGTCTGCTTTCTAAATGAAAAGTTTCTACACTTACAAACTTTTCACCTACAACCATCATCTAATTTTATTTTAAAATCTAAGGTTCGAAATTGTGCAAAATCTAAGCGGTTGCCTCCATTTAACCCAAAGCAACTTTAAACATATTTATACATGTATTTTAATTGAGAAGCAGGAAATTGCTCCTCACCCAGCCATACCTGCTGCACGGCCCCTTCCCCCAGCTTTGCACAACTAGTGCCACAAGGCCTGTTCGGAGAACAAAAGCAGCCAGACTCCACTCTGCTGACTGGGTTTATCTGTGGTAATTTTACCTCCTCCACAAGGCAGTGGGCCAGACTCTTTTTGCAGCAACACTAGAGTAAATCAAGATCAAAGCCTCCCCCCCAGGATAATGGTACTGTTACTCAGGGATTTACACAGCGTTGGCAAGGATGAGAATCCTGTCCCCGCACAGAGCAGCAGCCCCTACCCTTCAGCTCCTTGCTGAACGTCCTTCGAACTGCCCCGAGCACAGCATTTTCAAGTGAAACTGTGTTAACAATGATCGATAGACAGAACAAGCGACTGGCTGCATGACACAGTTCTTCCTGGATGAGACCAGGGAAAATCAACCCATCCGCTCCAGCTCTCGCTGTGCCAGCCGGGCAGCCGCTCTGCTGACAGGGACCCTGCTGCCAAACACCGCTCGCCATCCCTTCCGCTGCCGTGCTGAGAGGGCAGCCCACCTGGCAGCCCAAGCAAAACAGATTTCTTCGTCTAACCTGGACAGCAACAAGCTAACCGGGGACACATCGCCTCCAGGAGCTACGGCGAAGCAGCTGACGGTGCGCCTTGCACAAGGCTGGACGCACAGACGCCGGATGCACCACGTGGTGCCAGCCCACCGGCGCATCTCCAGGTCTCTGCCCATCTTCGGCGCTTCCCTGCACGTTGCGGGGCCGCGGGCTGCCCTCGGCCAGGGGCTCACAGGCCGAGCACGGGTGTGCCCTGGAGCCTCCCCCTAGTCCATAGGACATACAGCCTGTACGATGGACGCTGCTGCCCAGGGACAGTAATTGTCCTGTTTGCTTATAGTTTGCTGCGTGCTTCTCCTCTCCACAAAGCGCACTGTAAGTAACATGAAAGCACAAAGTGGATAAATAGGCTCCTCTGACATGATTGGGCACATCTCTGAATGTTTATGGCAGAGAACAGATATTTAGATATTTACAGGGAATATGTTTTGTCGGTGCCAAACCCTAGGTTTTGCTGTCAGAAAAAACAAACACAGGCACCGAAACTTGTCTTCAAATGGAAATCTGCAGAGAAGAGAGTGATTTCCCCATCAAACCAGTTTTATTAGATATAAATATCTAATTGTTTGTACCAAGTGCTGGGTTACCAAAGGTTTTACATGCAACTTTTACATCGTGTGTAGGAGTCTTTATATAAAAAGACCTATGTATCTATATATATATACAAATGAACCTGATTTGAATGCCACCTGAAATATTTTTGCTTTTTCTCCTTTTTTCTGGATTTTTTAAAGATTGGGGAAAAAAAAGAATAGGAAGAAATTCCCAATGTAGGAATTTTCCTGGCCTTGAGGTACTTGCACCTCTGAGTTTTCCAGCAGGCTCTCTTCCTCGATTGCTCTTCTAACATCTCTTCAGTGCTGTTCTTGTAATTTTGTAAAAGCACATTCATGAAAAACACATTCCAAACACACTCAAGACTCACCAAAGCCCATCCCTCCAAACACCAGAATTAATAAAATTAGTAAACATCACAAATACTACATACAAAACTCATACGTAATACACAGAGTATGTATCCTAAAACACACAAAATCCTTATGACTCAAGCCCAAACTCCTACACTGGCCCCACACAAGGAAAAACATAGACAAATCTACATACATACACACTATATAGGCATATGCCCACACAACAAAAACCAAGACAGAATAAAAACACACACAAACAGCTTGATAAACACACACATCTCACCCATACATACATTACCTACCCAAACCACAAAAAACAGAGCCTAAATATAAACTCCTCCCCAACAATACACAAACATCCCCCAAAAACACACCACGCACACCAAACGCCTGCCAAGTATAATCACAAATACACACAGCAAATACCTTCTTCAAAACATGGAACTCATCAGAGGCAGCCTACTGACTACAAAAAAAGGAGCTCAATGTGTATCTTTAAGGTTCAACACCTTATGTCAGCTTTTCCTTTCTAAAGAGTGGGGAAAATGACAGACAGACAGACGGGGGGGAAGGAGAGACTGGGCAGGAGGCAAGAGAGAGAAAGAAAATGGAAGTTGCCTTGTGGGGAAGAATATGGATCAGGCTGTCATCTGGAGACCCATCTTCATCCAGAATTAATGCACTAAAGTTCTTTGGTTTTACTCTAAATGGTTTTAAAGAGACAGCAAAAGCTGCGCTCTGGATGCCAGGCGCATGGGTACCTTGGCTGGCTCAGGCACTTTGAAACAAAAAAGGCAGCAGAAAGTTCGGCATTTTGGGGCCAAGCCGGAGAACGTGTGAACGCACTGGGGAACCTGGACTAAGTCGGAAGGAGGGAGGTATTTTTTTTTTTAGACTGCTACACGTGACATAAAAAGTTCAACCTGCAAGCTTGCTTTCACCCAACGGGGAGCACAGTGCAAGGCAAGCGCAGCCTTACACCACCCTGTCAGCAGCTCTGTCCTAGTGCTGTGGGAGAGGGATCAGCGCCGGGATCCCCCGCACCGACCAACGGGAACGCACAGGCTCCGCAGAGCAGCCGGAGAGAGCTGCAGAACGCTGCGGGGAGGGCCAGCACAGCAGGCCCCCGTCCTGCACAGCCCTGCCATGGAGCGGGGATCAGACGGCAAGTCTCCGAGGCACAGGAGCGAGCAGGCAGAGGAGGATGCTGTGGGGACAGCAAAACCTGTCACCACTTACGAGGGGCACGTTCCGCCTCGCCTAGCAAGGAGGAGACGCCTGCACCGGCAGGCACCTGCAAAGCAGCCCGAGCCTGCAGGAGAGGCCGGCGGCACAGCGGGGCGAACGCTGCGAGTCGCCTGGGGAATGGCTCCCGGGGCCAGGCAGGCAAAGCGGCACAGGAGACGCCTCACACGGACACCGGGAAAAGCAACCTTCGCTCACAGCCCCTGCACCCCTCAAAGCACACACTGTCCTCAGGACAAGACTCTGGAGGAACGGTGGGAGCTGCGTGCTGACCCCCCCATATCTCCTCCCTGGAATGAATCAATACATCCTTACCTCTGACTCCCATACCCCGGGGGGGATGCTATGGTTGGGGCGGGGGAGGAAGAACTGAGAGCAAACAACAGCAACAGGAACAGAGTTGAGCCATTTCAATTATTCATATGCCAGATGGATTCTTTTCCTGCCCTTTTTTTTTTTTTTTTGCTACAAAAATAAAAAAGGGGGGAGAGCACTGATGTTTGGGGAGTGAACGGAGGAAAACATATTTTCCCCTAAACAAAGTGCAGAAAAGAGAGGGGAAAGCCCCAGCATACCCATCCCTGTGCAAGGAGACCACAGGGAGTGCGAGAGTTCCCACTCATCAGGGAACTCACAAATGACTGATCTTTTATTTTACACGCACAGAGCAGAAGAGAAGGAGAAAGTGCACAAAAAATAAGGGGGGGAAGAAGGATGGTGACAGAGAGAGAAAGGGACACAGAACGAGAGAGAGAGAGAGAGAGAGACAGCAGAGAGAGAGGGAGGGGGGCAGGCAGAAGAGGGCTTTGACCTTCTGTGAAGGATATAAAAAATCCAGCAGCCTCAGGGGACACCCAACTATCTAGCATATTGCTGTTAAAATGTCTGCAAAATTTAATACACTTGGCATGCCATCTAATCAGTCCTTGGAAACCACGGTTTTTCTCCCTCCTGCACTCCAACTGTCTCAGACCTCCAGCATTTGGAGATGAGGTTGGGTATTTTCTACAGATGACAGAAAGTTTGGTGTATGCACACAGGGTAGGCTGGGGGTTTAACTTGTGTTTCATTTGCTTTTTTTTTTTTTTTGGAAGCAAAGAGCTGTCATTTTCCCTTTTAAAAAAAGTTTGTACAGATTCCTGCATGCTGAAGAGCTGCTGCTGGATGTGCAGGGTAAGGGTGCCTCGTGCAGAGCGTGCAGGCACACGGGCATGTGTGCACACAGACATGACGGACGGGAGAGGACAGACGGGTGGACGGATGGGAAGCACAGCAGAAACGCTACCCCACAGCTCAGCTGGCGCCCAGGGGAGCATGCACGGCGGTGCCAGCATACGCCGCCAGCGCCTGCGTGTGTGTGCACGCGCTGCAGGTGCGCTCACACAGCAAGCCAAAGCTCGTGCACACCTGCCTGCAGGCCCCGGTGGCGTGGGCACACTTACCACAGGGAATGGGCTGGGGGGGCGAGGGAGGGTGAAACCAGCCCGAGGACGGGGCGGCACTTTGGTGCCGACGCTCCTTATTGAAAGGGACAGCTGCCTACACTGCCACACAACAGCAAAGGAAACAGCTCTCGGGGAAAACAACAACAAAAAAAGCCCCAGCCCTCGAACAACACATACATCCAGCACTTGTTACCTCGTGCAAATGTCTGGCAGGAGCTCAGTGGGTTGCAGGACTCCAAAACAGCTGGGCAAAGAGTTTCCAAGCCGAGTGGGAGAAGGCCGTCCTTTCACTCCGTGGGGAAGGGGATGGAGGAGTCGGTGCAGAGTATGGTGCATGTCAGGTGCTTCCAGCTGTGCCAAGACAGTCAGCAAAGAGCCCGAGATAGGATCAGGCCCTTCAGGAGGGGCGGCTGATGCCTCCAGCTGGGTGTAGAGGTTTATGACCTTGGTCATCCAAAGAGGAGTCGCCGACAGGCAAGGGCAAGCACCAGCTCTATGAGCAGAGCGCAGGCTCTCAGCTAAGGCAAAGGCGCTGCGAGGTCCCTGGTGCAGATGGGACCTGGGCCAGCTGATTCCGGCATGTGGACATCTAACCCCCCACCTGGGCAGCCTTGGCCCCACAGACCACCAGGGGAAGACAGGAGCCCAGGGCCCTTCCCAATGTGAGGAAAGCGAGAGATGTGCTGAGGAAAGGGCTGAGGCACCAGGCAAGGAGGGAAGTGAGCCCACGAACACCCTGAGACCCCGGAGCAGAACGGGCACGGCTGCTCACAGACAGGCTCATCCTGCAGCTCAGGTTCTTCCCAGCCCGTTGGGACTATGTCATGGGAAAACCGCTGCGCAGAGGAAAGCCTCTGCAACTTGGAACAAACAAGGCTCCTGGTCTACCGAAGATGAGGCAAAAAGGCTCCTGGGTTCTCCTTTTCTCTGCAAAAGGGGCTTGTGAGAGTGAAGGCAGAGAAGAAAGCACAAAGGCAGCGGACAGCACTGAGAGGAATTATTAGCAGAGGAAGAGAAGGTGTGCTGGGCCACTGAAGGGATAGGAAAGGGCATAGATTCACAGGACTACGGAGGAAGGACCTGACATGGGCCCCAGATCCTACCCAGCTCAATCAAAACTTCGTTCAGTAAAAAAGTTAATTGCTGAGGAACCAAATAAAAGAAACCCCACAGGCTGAAAACTGCTCAGAGTCTTTAATTAGCCAAAAAAACAAAGTGGTTACAGGAAAATGAGAGCGTAAGAGGGGATCCCGAGGGAGTACTTATGCTACTCCCCCTTCTCCCCTTCATCACCAAACAGCCCAGGGTAAGGCCATGGTAGCAGCCTCTTTGATAGCAGATTTGGGAAAAGCATTTGGGGTTGGTTTCTTTTTGCTGTCCAGAAGATGAGAGCCCCAGTCAGTGACACTCAGATTTGAGTCAGGCACCTAGTAACCCCGGGGGCTTCAGACCCTTCCATTCAATTCCACCCCAGGCCAGATACCTGCCGGAGATGCAGGGAATGCCTTCCCCTATTTGCATTGAGACAGCTGGCTCCCCAGCCCCTTTAGGGCCAGGAAAAATAAATTGCCCCTAGGGCCCAACCCTCAAAAAAGGCAAAAAAAGAAAAGAAGCTACAGGTTTGAATCAGCTTGTTCTTAAATGCACTGAAGGATCATCCAGACAAATTTACCCATTTCTGCTAAATTCCAACAACAAATTCAGAGCTCTTCGTAATCCCCATACAGGCTGGCAACTGTCTAAACTACTTCTTCTACTGCTTTAAGAAGAACGCAAAGTGAAGATGAGAGAAGTGCCTGAGTGTTTTAGCTCTTATGCTACCCCCACATACAGTTCACACCTTGCCCCTTAATTCCTGCCCAAGGCATCTGGACGGGGTTTGGAGCCTCACCCACGCAATTCTCCTCACTCTCCCTTCTGCGAAGGGCTTAAAATCTCTGGTGTGCATGAGAGCTGAAAGCTCTTCATTCTATATAGGCAATGCACAGACTCACCTTATGTGCATATGGGACAAAAGGAGAAGGACACACAAGCTGGAATCAGGGAGCAAAAGCCAATGGCACTGGAGTATGTGACCATCCCTAGGAGCTGGTTATGGATCCTGCTGTCATCCAAGCTCAGAGCCTTCCCAGAATAATGGTTTCATGCATGAAAACCAAAAAAAGATCCTCAAGAACAGCATAAATGAGAAAATTACACCTTATGGAGGAAGCATCCAGCCCATCCTAATTTCCAGGCTGATTCCACCCTGCTCCAGCCTACCCCCTCCCCTGGGGCCTATCTAGCTGGGAAATCACAGACAATCAGGGAGGCTGTTCCAGCCAATTTCCTTCAGGGAACCTGCAACTTCCTCCTGGGACTGTCCTCCCACTGGCTTATTACCGCCTCGCAGAAGAAAGTGAGGGCCACAGTCTTCCCCAGAACTGCCTGTACCTTTGCTCTTCTCTCTGAGGCAGCATTCAGGGTCACAAATCTGACACACTAGGTTTGGACAAAGGTGGAGGAGGGCTTGAAGAATGAGACTGGTAACGGTAGGAAACACGGGTAAACACAGGCGTTATGCAGAGGGACAGAATGAGAGGGAGGTACTCCAGCAGGCTGTAAATTCATATTTCTAATTACTTCCTCATGTTTTTCAGCACTCCTCAGTCAAGTTTGATTAAAATTCCTTTCAAGAGAAGATGCTCCATAGAGAGAGCTGCAATGGAACAGGCAGCTCGTGGAGTTTGCAAAATTGCTAGGGGTGGGCTCTAAGTACTATAGTTTGGGAGCTGGGTACAGATCAGCTCCCCACCACAACACAGCTGCATGTCCTGTGAGAAGACACCCATCGGACACAGAACATCAGTTCAGGTCCACCTGTTCTCATACCGTCAGGGTACAAAACAGGACACAGCTCCCATCCCTCATCCCTCAGACACAGGGCTGACATGAGACAGCTTCCACAATAATCTCCTTCCTAACTGGCAGAGAGGGTCCTCCCAGGAGCACGTAAGAACTTCCTATGAAACATATGCCTCAGCAGATGGGGGAAGCTTATACTCCCTTCCACCTAAAAGTTTCTTGTGCTAGTCTTCTCCACAGTGAAAAGCAGGACTCAAGACCTTACCTCCTTGTTTGGTTATTCAAAGGAGGGAAAGCCTGAGATCTGGCAAGCGACAGTAATTTATGTGTAACAGAGATCCTTCCATGAGTATAAAAAGGCAGCACAGCAATAGAGAAGGACTAAAGGGGAAGGCCAGTCTTATCACCTTCAGTCCTAAGAAGCCTTGGCACCATCTTAATACGGTGCTAGCTCTCTCCGGGCAGGGGTGGTCTTCCCAGTGGATAGGAGGGTTTAACAAAGCTCCCTCAGGGTTATTTCCAGGAGTGGCTTCAGGGTGAAAAGCTTAAAGCCTTTCTTCCTCAGAAACCTGCTCCTCACCAACTCAAGGTTACTAGCTGTACAGGGTATTTCTGTCTGATCCACTCCCTCTTTCTGCTGGCTATAGGAACCTCTATTGCCTACAGTTAGGCAGCTCCCAAGCTGCTGGGTCCTCTCTGTGTCCTCTGTCTATCTACAGACAAGATGTTCATGCAGTGCTACAGCCAGCTCCCAGGCTGCATCTCCCACTCTCTGAGCCCTTTCAAGCCCTAGAAGAAAGGGTGTGAGTACAGCCAATTCTCCCTCCTGACCCAGCTCTGCCAAGCTCCCTGCAGGAAGGGATGCCCTAGGATGAGGGCTGGAGACCAGAGAAGGTAAGCACTACCAGGGTTTTTTTGTTTATTCTCGATGCTGTGTCAAGAGCAAGACGGAAGAGATGCTGCTGGGTATCAGCCTCCGAGTTCCCTACATGGCTCTGGGGAAATCACGATTATCTTGATGTCTGGTTTCTCTCCCTTCTCTCCCCCTCCCCTCCCTGCTTTGAATATCTGAAAAGAAAAGAGAAACACACTATAGAAGTAACAGAAGCAGAGGGACTATAAGACAACATTAAACAAAAACTAAACCACCAGCAAAATAAATCAAGTCCCCTAACTTCACACCGGGCAGTGGGTACAGACCCTGCAACCATCAGCTGGGCCTAGAACAGGCAGGTTCCAATGAGCTTCCTCTCTTACATGACTCTGTCAGAACACCCAATTCACAGTTCAGCTAACCAGGAGACATGCGATCCATGATACTGCCCGCTACTCTTTCTGGTTAAGTTGCTTTCCATCTCATGCAAGACACAGCTCATGGAGATGAGTCTAGACAGCTCTGCAACCTTCCTGTGCTCCCTTCCCATGCAATCTGTGCCCAGCTTGTAACAGAAGGACCTAAGGACTAGGAGAGGAAGAGGCAGAAAGATTCCAGCTGCACCTCAGATCCTAAATTCAGGACCACCACTGTGCTGAGGAACAGAAGTGCAGAAAATTATGCTTAATGCTGCACTGTTTACAAGTGAGATCTGACATTCAGACGTGGTCAGGTTAGGGAAGAGGTCTCGTTCTTCATGTAAAGCCCTTGCATGATGCAAGCTTAAAGGTGAGCAAACCAATCCACAGCAGGAGACCACAATGTTACCGTCTTATACCTGCAATCGCTGCAACCTAAGCCAGCAAGGTGCATGCAGTCAGAGCAATACGGATGAGCATGACCAACTGGAGAGTTGCCCAGTTTTTGGAAGCTGCATGCAAAGCATGCCTACGCAAGCAGCGGGGCCCAGGAGCATGCCCAGGGCCTGCCACCGCTGCCTCTGGAGACAACGCGTGTCAGGTGTTGGGTGCAGGTCGCATGAGCTGCTGACCACACACTGGATGTGGGAGAGCAGGGGGACCCACGTGCCCAGCGAGCAGGGGAGCGGGCCAAGATGCAAAGGAGGCAGCAGCTTGCACTGCATGGCGGGAGCGTGATCAAGCGAGGCAAAGCCCTGCACCACGTCCTCCCTGCTGGGAAAGTGCACAAGTTGTGTTTGGAGAGGGGAACCTCTCCTCTGAGAAACCCAGAGGTGGTTGAGGGGGGGGGTGTCCGATTCCAAAGTCATCCAAGTTTCTGAGGCAATTAATTTACTGCTGAAAGAAGGAGCAGGAAGAGCAATAAAAGAGCCTTTGTACTTAGGGTGGGGCAGGAGCATGGGAAGTCATTTCAGAGAATAAGGAGTTGGGGGCAAACAAAAACAAAAAATAAAAATAATAAACTGATTGACAAGCTTACAAGAAAAGCCACATTTTTAACATTCTTAATCCCTAGAATAAACACACAAGGAGGAATGAGGACAGGGCTGGCCCTCGTCAGAATCATTGGGAGAGACTGGGCTTGGTGCAGGCAAGGGAGTTTGCCCTGGTGGCTGCTGTGGATGCTACTGCCCAAGCCAGGGAGAGGTGTGTGAAAGTGTGTATGGGAAACAGGGCAGAGGACAGTAAAATCAAAGGTAGACACACTCACTTGGATCTTAAATCTCTCTGCTTTTTTGTTTCATGTTCCCTGTACTATTGCTGTTTTAACACAATCGAAATTACACTAGAAACACAGAACCAAATGCATCCCACCCAGTAGTGGAAATATAATGGCACTTTGAGAGATCTAACACCTTCTTCCCACCCCAGTCAGCTGCCTTAGTAAGAACCAAACTGCATGACACTATGAGTCCCCACCCCCCGCTTTTATCTGATTCCCATCCTCCCCCAAAGCATCCTTCAAATTTCTCCAGGATAGCAGGAGTTAAATGGATGGTTTTAGTGGTAGAGACATGTTTAGGAAGGGATTGAATTTGTGCGTGGTGCAGCCGGTTCCCTGTTTATTAATAAGCTATTTATCATTGGTGTTGCTTTTAATACCATTTTGGCTTAATGTTGTTAATGAAATATAAATACCCGCACTAATGATGTTGGTCAGGAGGCAGCGTGGGCCACTGGCAGCTTTGCAGGAGGGAGGCCAAACCGCGGCTGCGTGTATGAGAGGCTGCGACGGCGCGACTGCCAGCCCAGGCTCCAGAACAGCCT
>NW_010523616.1:0-738 GCF_000687285.1 Phaethon lepturus | reverse complement strand
GGTGGGCAGCTCTCTGGGGCGCAGGAGCTGACGCCGGCACCGCTCAGTGAGAGCCATGCTGTTCGCTGTGATTTTCCAGACATTTTCCAGAGCTAGTTTTCTTCCTCAAAGACATGGCGTGTGTCAGGAGATGGTAAGTCCATTGCTGGATATACAAGACACATGCACAGTTGCAGACCAGACTGTAATTTTCCCCTCAAACCTCTGGATGAGGGAGCTAGAATTAGATGGAGAGAGGTTTCCTCTGGTCCGTCGTGCAGAAAATATTCACAGCGTCGTCAGCTCCATCCGCAGGGGGTGGGGGAAGAAGGGAGCAGCAGCTTCAATGTCAGCCCGTGCAATCCATCACTGCAACAGGGCAGTCGTAAAACTGCAAGCACTAAGTTATAAGGACAAAGCTTCCCACTCAAACAGGGCAGGGAGACGCCGACACTGCTCGGTGCAGCAGTTCGACCCAGTAAGGCAGAAAATCTGCCTCCCACGGCAGGCGAGGCAGTGAACTGCTCACGTGCGGCCCTGCGGTGGGACAGCTGGAACCCTGCTCCCTGGGTGGCAGAGGGGAAGGAGCCGCTTTCGTACCATTAATTAATGCCAGCTAATTATACAGGTGTGTAACAACTCATTTCTGGGCAATTACCTTCCTTGGGTTTGCTTTTTTTCACTCTTCACACAAAGCATCAAGTGGGAGGAGCTCAAACCTGCCAGGGCAGACAGGAGAAGGGTCGGAGAACCAGGACC
>NW_010523615.1:1041-4895 GCF_000687285.1 Phaethon lepturus | reverse complement strand
GCGTTGCGCCAGCTGCTCCGCGCAGGGGGGGTTCTTCGCTCGGCGCTGCCCGGAGCTCGCGGGAAGGAAACTCGTTCTGACAGCCGAGTGCCGGAGGAGCGGAGCGGGGCTGCGGCAGAGCCCCGGCTCTGGGGGGAGCGCGTTCCAGGGGCAGGGCTGGGGCTCGGGCAGGTTTGTCTGTGCAGCTCAGGGACTCAAAAGCACTTCGGCAGGAATTGGGATACTGCTGGGTTTTTTTCCTGTTTTGAGTGATATTTGGCTTTCTTCAGCCCATTATCAAGTCTGTTAAATGCAGGAGATTCCCCTGCCTTGCCTTTGTCACGTAGACATTAAAACATTATTTCTCATACCCAGCTCCCCAGCATACTTTACTGTAAGCACAGATGTAATTCCTTTCTTTGCGGATATCACCGTTACAAAGGGCTGCTCTCAGCTATATTTGCATTAGGCTGATGTGCATGTCAACATCATGCTGCTGGACCGTGACAGATGTGTGTGTTTTTCGGCACGGCTGCACGCCGCCTCGCCATGGCTCCTGGATACGGCCCACGGGCAGTGCTGACGTCCTGCAAACGCCATCGCTGCCACGGCTGCGCGGCTCCTGAAAAACGCACTCTCAGGTCCCGAGGGAGACTTGGCTAGGACTGGGTTTGGTTTGACGTGGTATTTCTACTCGCTGCCGGTTTAGAGAAAATATTGTGATGTTTAAGCCATGTCTAAGCACTAAATTAATTTTTTTCCCTGCATGAGCAAATCAGGAATTGCTGCCTTGATATTTAATAGTTGATACTGTGGCTGCTTTAAGTCTTGGCCGCTGTTCATGTTCCCAATGCCCTTGGTGTTGGGTGGCAGAGGATGATATGCTTATCTGGGCCCCTAATTTTAGCCTGGCAGCTCTTGAGACATCCAGAGTCCAAACCGCAAATAGCGAGTTAGGACCCTTTAAAGACATTTGGCTCATGCCCTTGAAGCGATTGGCCTGTGAGGGAGGGCTGCTGGGTTTTAGGTAACCTTCAACTCTGTATGATGAAAGCCTGGACAATGGCTCCAAGATGAAATAAGATCTTTGAAGAGGTGTTGCAGGATGGGTACAGTCAAATACTCGCCAGATCTCATACCAGCTGCAATTTTCCTGAAGATTTAATGCACCAGGAAAATGTCACATTTAGAGGTTAAAGTAAACTGGGTTCAGACAAGTCTTAAAAGAAAGAGAATAACAGAAATCAACCTCATGTGACACTTGGCAATCGAACTCACACCTTGGGCAATGCGTGGCTCTCCTCAAGAGCTTATCTCTCAGGACTTTGGTTTAACTCAGTCTTAAATGCCGCCTATGCTTCTACACTAGCTTGCCTGAGGTGGCCTTACTGGTACTGACTGTACATCTTATTCCATCTGGTTGCTCTCTGGTATATCCCAGCACTTACAATTTTCTTTGCAATTCACCCACGGGCGCTCGGGATGGCTCCGCCGTGCTCCGTCGCCGGTGCGTGTGGATGCCCTTTGCTGGTTGCATGGGGTTGTATTTACGGCAGTTTTAGGGGCCAGGGCTTTGTCAGGTGTCGAAATACGGACGTGAGGGGGCTCAGGAGATGGGACAGAGGCTGGTTGGGAGAGTTGTGCCATGGTTTGAAGACAGTGCAGTTTGCTGAAGCCTTTTAATTTACTGCATTTGGCAAGTCTGTCATTCATCATACTTAAAGTGATGTTAAATGGATTACTAAGGCTCTGTGCACACCGAATTTATCACTGTGTGGTTTAAATAAGACTTTATATAGTCATTATGGTAAAATCAGCCATTAATATGTGTCTAATTCACTACAGAGAGCTGGTCCTGCCAAATACCAGCGCAGTCCGCTGTGGAAATGGTAACGCATAGGCCGGACCCCGCAGGCTGACCTTTCGGGGTAACACGCGGGAGGTGACGACCTCTGAGCTTGCAGTGCGTCAGGAGGCAGGAGACTGTCTTCTGCAGGACATGATTCTACCGAGTTGGCTCCAGAACCGCCAGCGCAGCACGTGGTTTAGCTGTCTAATCCTGTTAGCTGTCTTAGGAGGAACTATTTTGATTGTTCCACAAACCTCTTTGCTTTAAGCTCATAAACCCTGTGACTGGGTAACTGTGGAGAGGAGGTGTGGGCAGCCGGGTGCCGACGCGATGCGAGGAGGCCACGTACGTGGTGTGAAGACTACCTGCGGTCCAAACCCAGAAGCGGTGGAGGCTATCCTGGATGGGCTCGCCTGGAGCTCCCTAGTCACCCCTGGACTTGCAAGCTGGGCTGCTTGGGACCAGCTCTGTCTCCCCATTTTTAAATTTTCCCTTTCCCACAGGGGAGGGTGAGACCCTACAGCATGTAGAGAAGGGCTAATCTTGGGAACGGATGTGTGACTGGCGGAGTCTGGAGCTGCCTTGGGCAAAGATGTGATTCTCATCTCAGTTTAATCCATCTATCAGCTGTTTAGCTCTGCTGCAGCAGCGATGCTCCTGAACGACAGGAACGGGCAAGAGCTCAGACCTGGCGATGTTTTCGTGCCTGACGCAGCCACGGACGTTCAGGTCCCTGGTTCATCCATGCACCCAGAGTGCCACAGGGAATTCCAGGCCAGCCTTCCCTGTCCCTGAGGCCGTGCTGCAAACGTATAACTTGCTCAGAGCTGGAATTGGAGGGGGACAGTGGACACTCGTCAGCTGATGGCTTTCTTCATGTTTGCCGGTGAAATTTCCACTGGTATCAGTGAGGTGTTGGATTTCAGCCTTGCCAGAGACCAAAAGGCTTGGTTATGGACTAAATGAAGGATTTCTCAAAGGCTGTTTTTAATTTAATTGGACTCTGCTCTTTTCCCCGTGAGGAAGAGGTACTTCATACTTGATTCAAAGCTTGAACAGAGTTTTTGTGCAGACTCAGTAGGTTTCCTTGTCCACAATGTACTGCTGGGTTTTTTGACAGAAATAATTGTCAACAAAATGAATTGCATGGTTATGTATCGTGAAAGTGTAAGGGTGAACTTCAGCTGCGTTCTTATTTTTGGATTCTCATCTTAACTTGTGCAGCTCTGGGAGGAGCTATTTTGGCACTGGTGTTGGGCAGCGCTTTTTCATTTTCCATAATCTCCTGCTGTTTGTATCGTTTTGCTTTTAGCTAGATAGTGGCATGTCACTGGTACCTCTCCCAGTTTCTGTGCAAGGTGCGCAGCCTGCTCCTACCTCTGCCTCGCCAGCCATGTCTTTGCCATTGAGCAGATAAAGAAGGATTTTCTGCCTCGGTCATAACTGGCAGGGACTATTTCCCTTCGGTAGCGTGGTCAGGATCTCTCAGCTGTGGCTGTCTGGAGGGTTTATTTGACTAATATGACATAGTCCTAAATGCAACAGATTCTTACTAAACCCAGGAAAGATTTTTAAAGAGGTGAAAGTCCTCCAACAAGTCTGGCAGTGCCCTGGGTACAGCCCTGAAGCTTGCATCCCTGTTTCCACACCCTCTAGGCTGACTGTGCCATCGTGTCTCTCCATGCTTGTCTTTCCACCGGTGACACTGGTGGAAAGCTAACATTATTCTGCACAATTAAGTGTCTGTGGTGGGTTTGTGAAGGTTCCCAGGAATGATGGAAGGTTTTGTTTAAGCTTTTTTAGCTGTGCAGCAGCCATAGCCTGTTAGAGGATTGCTGGAGTATGGGCAGGTGTGGGTTTTTTTACAGTTCTGGGGACACATGGCCAAGACCTGAATCTGTGCCATTAAACCCAGATAACCCCACGAAGTACAACCCCACCTCCCACTCAGGGCATGTCGGTGTGAGACAAGTGCTGCCTGCCCGCACCCCCCCCCCCCCCCCCCCACTGTGGCAGGGGGAGAACG
>NW_010523615.1:0-945 GCF_000687285.1 Phaethon lepturus | reverse complement strand
CCCCCCCCCCCCCCGCCCCAGTTTGGAAGGGAGCAGCAGCTGGAGGAAACGCTGCCAGCCCGGCCCCAAACCCAGGCATTACTGGGGGGTGCAGCCATCGCTCTCAACTGTTCCCTGGGTCCCCCCCAGCTACCCCCCGAGAGAAGCCGAGGCGCAAGTGAAAACTATAGGCAAATCTCTAAGAGAAAAGTTTGACATTAATGCAGCTGGAGAGCACTGCTATCATATAAAATATTTATTGATCTTGCAAAATGGTGTAAAATGCATCTGTAATAAAAATAAGAAACCATGCTGTGCATCTTGCACGCTTTTATACCAACAAAAGGTATTTTTTCCCCACTGCTGCACAGCAGCAAATATAACCGTTCACTTCTTTCAAGTCTTGCATTTGTGGTCTCCTCCTTCAGCCAACCCTTCTCCCTTCTTGCTGGAACCACCACCGGGTGCGAGGGGACAGCAGAGTCTCTCGTGCTTGGCTGCTCAGCAGGCACCTCTCCGGCCGCGCGGCTCTTAGGAGGCATGCTGCCTGGTCACCAGGGCCCTCTGCATCCCCACCGCCTTCTTGCTCTTTTCCAAGATCAAATCCTCTTGCCTCTGAGGAAGCGTCTGCTCTCGCGTCGGGGCAGGTTTCTTCTCCTCCTCCTCCTCTAGCCTCCCTTCAGAGGTGAAAGGGCTGCACACTGTCTCCACCAGACCAATGACCACGCCAAAGAAAGCCAGCACGCTGCCTAGCACGTACAGCTTGACCATTTTCCTGTTGGGCTTCTGGCTGAGCATTTCTTTGGCAAAGGGGATCAGCTCATGCATGGTTTCCATTTTTGGGGGGTTTCTAAGCAGATTTGGAAGATGTCAGTTCTACAAGAGAAGAAAGAGGGATGTTAGTTAAATCCAGCTGCTTTTTCCTGCAGTGGTCGGAGCCCTCCAGCTCCCCGCAGACACCCCGGC
>NW_010523614.1:0-5847 GCF_000687285.1 Phaethon lepturus | reverse complement strand
GATGATCTTGAAGGTCCTGTCCAACCTTAGTTGATTCTGTGATTCTGTGATCCCTTCTTAGTGCACCCCAAGTACAGCTCGTGGTAAAGCACGGGTGTTACGTTACAGCCTGCTTCCAGCACTGGCATAGTTCACCTTTTCACCTTGCCAAAGGAACGTTAGGGCTCAGTGGGACAAATTCAGCACAGATGTAACTGTTGCTTTTCTCGGTGCTAAGCTGAAATAAACCATATGATGATCTCACTCAATACTGATCTTCCGTAAATAAACTGATTTTTTGTCATAAATAAAAGCTTTTAGTATCTGCAAACAACATCTCATACTTATGGCAGATGGGTTCTGACGTCATGTTTTTTTAACATGTGATTGAAGAAGAAATTTGTAAAATAAATACCCTGGAAAATAAATCTTCGACCCAGATATGAATAAAAGTAATAAGCTAAAAACAATAGAGACACCATTTCTATATTTATGGGCTATTTTTAGTCTTTGAAATGCCACATTTCAGCTGTCTTCTTTCTGTTTGTTTTATATTCTTAGGGCATATTCATTAGTAAAACCATTACCTGATAATCCTGACACATCAGATTTAGGTAGATGCCTGGCTTTTAAAACAACCACAGTGAGCGTGTTTGTTGTAGACTGATAACAGAGAGAGATCAGTAATTCTCCACGCCCTGAAGATTTCTGAGGAAATGAAAGAAAAAAAGAAATGACAATGTATATGCAATTATATCAACCAAGCTTTAAACCAGAATTAAGAAGATTTATAAAATGTCACATAACTCTATGTTCTGAAATGGTGTAAAAGGATACAACTTACAGAGTTGTGCTGCTTTACATAGCAAATGTAATTTCTCTGTACTGTAGTTATAGAATTCTTATTATGGTTGGTTATTAAGCTTAAAAAAATAAAATAAAACATAGGTTGACATGACATCATTACCTTCAGAGATTAGAGATGAAATCTTACACCCTGAGAAAAAAATCTCAGTGAAAGAAAAAGATCTTAAGCAAAAGAAAATTCCGTAAAAATACATTGAAAAAGAATTAAAATTGAATAAAGGTAAATAGAACAATCTTCAATATAATGTTTTTAAACAGGAAGGATTCAAACAGTTAATGAAACCTCATCCCTGACACTTTCTAAAGTAGTATAATATACATGAAATAAAGATGAGATCAAAGACGTTCTCTGATTATTAGATTTGAATTTGCAGGAGTAGTTTAAATATTTCACAGAAAGGAGGGAGGCAAGGGAAGCAAGCAAAAATAATACCCTATATACCCCAAACCCCAATAACTTATCAACAAAATATCAGTGACATAGTAATAGTTGTTGTAATACAGCAATAGAATTGTAAAATAACAGTATTAGTTATAGGTATGTTGTCTGGTAGACATTTATTTGATTTGGCAGCATGCTTGCTCCTTGAAAACAATCAAATTGAAAGTCAATACACATTCCACTTCCTTAGTAGAGATTAAGAGGCGTTTGTGTGATGCATGTGCATTTCTCTGGTTCAACTGTGATGGTTGTAAATGATCTTTACATTCTGAAATGTGACAAAATGGTATGAAATATCTTTAGCCCAGTGAAGTCAGTGTGTTTTGCCATTGACTTCAGTAGGGCTTTGGCTTCTCCCTCGTGCCTTACTATCCTTTAGTAGAACTGTAGCCTCTGTCACAATTCTTGAGCGAGAAGGTAGTTAACAGCACTGAAGTGCAAGAACATACTACTGTATCAACACTATGGTCTCCCACAAGTTCCAATTCCTTAACTAAAGGCTACCTGCATTCTTTAAGAATCTGCTATAAAACCCATGTAGTTGAAGTGAAAGATTTACATTGACTTCAAAAAGCTTTAAGAAAGTATGATTTCAAACAGAAAAGGGGAGGGAGAAGAAGAGGAGTATGTATAAAACTTGGTATTCTTTCTTTTTAAAGCAAATTAATGTGGATTGAGGGTGGTTGATCTAATGTAAATGAGTCCACTCAAACCTGAATAAGCAAGTAGATTTTAGGAGACTAGCAATTTCTTGCAGCATGCTCACTGTAATGTTCTTTTATTACATTTGTGTAATTGCTTCCTCATACTGCCATTATGAAAGCATCTCAATGACTTGTATCATGAACTTGCTCTCTTTTCTTTCCAAGATGGTAGCAGCATTACACAAGAATCAGAGCTAACACTAGCACAACACTTTTAAATTTTAAATAAAAAATATGTTACCCTAACATTTCTTTTGATGATCTCTCTGTCCATTAGCAGCCTTCCTTCTGACAGTTCAATTCCTGCGAGGGGAATGAGGACTTCTCCAATGACATCATCTCTGGAAAACCTGTCAAAGCTCAAGATCATAAAGTGAAGTGTTAAGTCTTGAATTTGGCTATAGGGGATCCCATAAAACGTGAAGGTCTCATCGAAAGCTGGATCTAAGGTTTTTCTCAGCACTCTGGTTTTCACCTTGTGCTTTTTCTCAGGCAGGATTGTCATTTTGATGTAGGGATCAGAAGTCATTGACTGTTCATCCATTGCTGGCAGACCACGTGCTTCTTTGATGTTCACTACAAATGCCTTTTTCTCAAAGTTGTACTCTAAGGAGAAAAAGAGAGTTCCTAGCTTGTCTTGTTTATCTTCAGATGATAGGGAAGTGATGGATTTTAAACTATCAGGGGATACTGAATCTTTCTTCCTTTCTAAAAAATGCTTGGGAGACAAATTTTCAAGATCTGGAGAGCTCTCGATTTTAGGGGTTGCTTTGGGGAAGTTGCCATTTAGATCTCTCTTCTCCAGGTCAAGATGGAGAGAATTCTTTGGCATCACTGATTTGTTCTTTGCTTCACTTTTATCATCTGCTCCAAACTTCTTCTTACTGTTGAGATTCTCAGGGTAAATATCAACCCCCTTCAGAACATGGACAAACTTATATGGAGGGGTCTTATTGGATTTGGAAGATTTACGTTGACAGCAGATCCAAGCAAAAAGGGAGACAGAGAAGACAAGGCCAAATGCACTAAAGATCCCAACCACTGTAGGAATTTCATCTGCAAATCAAATAAATAGCAACAAGCACATAAGCAGCAATGCCTTGGACTCTGTGTGATATTTAATAAAGTAATAATTTAGTAAAACAAACTGATACGAGAAGGTAATAGCAGCAGGATCGACAGACTGAAAGTGCTTTGCATTGTACATATTGCTCGCCACCTGCAGGCATGAATGTGTAGTCCCACACTAAGGCACACTCGTTATGTTAGTATTTTTCCATACACAGAGTGTTTGGGAGGAAAATACTATCCCCATCCTAATAGTAATAACCATTAATAATTGCTTGACTATCTCATTCCTCTGTGTGTAGTTTCTGAGTTTATATGTCTGTGAACAATATCAGCTCTCAAAATGTTTCAGCTTTGAGTTTATGGAGCTTTTTTGGTTAGACAAAACAGATTCTGAAATATGCATTACTTATAGATACATCATCTGCTTTCCACAATGTTTCCTTGAATACTTTGTGCACTCAATTAACTCATTTTTTATGGTCTGATCCCATAATTGCCTGGAGGTATCTCTTGAAAGAACTGAGCTTAATTGGAGGTTATAACACTCAACAGTTTCAATGGGATTTTCAATACTTTGCAGGAAGAAGTCTATCAAGAAAATTTAGAATAATTATATACTAAATGTCTTTTCCAGATGGATGTGACATTGGCCAGTCACATGTGAGTCCAAAGCTGAAAAAACTATTAAGTGCATCTCTGATAACAACTAAGCTTTGCATTTACAACACTATGAATCAAAGCTATGGGGAGTTTACAGGAAGGGTCACTACTTTTTAGGAGTATATAAGAAAAAGATTAATACATAATTCTCTTATATCTTAATATAAGTCTTAAACTGAATAAAGAGAAAACTGAGCAAGTGTTACAACCTTGTCATGTGGATACATTAGTTACATACAGAGTATCATTAGTCCTTCAAAGCATGCATCGAAGGGGCAAATGAGCACAACTAATTGGAAATCCAATTTTGCCCATAAGTAACATTACTAAGTGCATTTAAACCTCCCACAATGTAACAATCAGAGCTTAATCTTTATTCCCTGCAACACTGGAAGACCAGCAGAATATTAATGGAATGGCATTGTTTATGCATAAAGGCAATTGTGTAACAGTTCTGGTTCTCTTGCAAATCATTAGCAGATCGTTCTGCATGAGAAAAGCAAAACTATCCCCCTCTACGTATTATTAAATCAGCTTCATCCAGGTAAAAGCTGGGCAGATAGATGTGCTGCCACTATACCTTTGCTTTTTAGTGGGATGAGTCAAAAAAATCCACAACAATAATATGAGAGCGAAGTAGGACATAATGTTCCAGCACAGAAAGGATCAGGCCTGGCTATTAATTTCTTTTGACAATATTCATGTCACTTTCCCTGTCCCTACAAGCTGTATCAGTCTACATACTTAATTGTAAGAAAAAGTATTTTTTCTAAGTTAAGCACATGGCTCTGAGTTTCAGGAATTCCCTGGGCTGCAGAAATTTAAATTTACATGATATAAAAGTAAAAAGCAAGAAGTAACTGAAAACTAATCAGAATACTTTAAAAGCTTTTAAGAATAATTTGCACATTTACAATACTTTTTCATGAGATGACAGACTTTTATAGTAATGGATATTATGCTGTGTTTTAATTCTACAGCCACTGAAAGCAGTGGTAGAATAAATTTGGTGTTTAAAACATTAATTATATTTCTTAAATAAGTAATTAGACAAGCATGATGTCACAGGTGTGGTTAGAAACATCAAATGGGTGGGGTAGGAAAGAAGATGAAATGGTAACTAAAATGTTTTTATATTTACAACTAATTGTGTTGCGACCTGAATTTCTTGCTCTTGTCATAATGTAAATCAATTGGTTAACATTCAAGGCAGTATATTGATAGGAAACATCACCTATTGATTCTGGGAGAAGTTATTATTTCAGTTACGTGATATAAATCTGGAATCACTTTACTTAAGTCAATGGAATAATCCTTGAATTAAACCACTACTAGAGCAAATATATTGGCTAGAGTCAATATTTGTAAAGCAGAGTTCAGAAACATTTCTTACTGCATTTCTAAGTAAAGTTATTTATGTATCTATTTTATAAGTGTACATATATGACTGTCTCTGAAACTTTGGATATCAGTTAATCACTTTATATCCAGTGCATATAAATGACAAAATTGAAAAGTTCATTGTTATCATTACTATTCTCAATGAAGGCAGATTGAGTAAGATGCAGCTGTTTAGCTAAAAAAACTGGGATCCTGTATTTTCATCTTCCTAGCAATGTCCTTTACAAGACTACCTTTCAGTTTAACTAACCATTGACAAGTCTTTCTCCTCAACAAGAAAAAAGGAATGACAGTTATTCCAAGAATGGCTTGAACCAAGATTTCCTCTGTGGCACAGGATGAATTTACATCATTTAACTCTGAAGCCACACTACTTTAACCAAGACAGAGACAACAACCCCAAGCCGCTCTCGTCCAAAACCAGATCTACACAAACCTCTCATCTTTCCCACTGCTTTAGCGGGGGGAAAGGGTAGGGAGGAAGGAAAAGAGAGAGAAGGGAAAGAAAGCAAATTCACACAACTTCTGAGATCGAAGAGACCTGGGAGAAACCAGGTTCCTCCCAGCAAGCTGCGTGCTGGCAGGCGCAGGGTGGCTCAGCAGGCGCTGCCTATGTGCGCTTCTCCCGGGGAGGGGAGCAGCCCCCAGACCCGCTGGCGGGGAGTTTGGGGCCGGGACGCGCTTACCGAACTGCTGGTGGCTGGCCGCGATCGGAGCCATGTT
>NW_010523613.1:21026-22757 GCF_000687285.1 Phaethon lepturus | reverse complement strand
CTCCCTCTTGCGACTGCTGGGCACGGCCCTGCCGGCTCCGCGGCCGCGCTGGGGAGCTGGAGCGACTCCGGCTGGGGATGCTGCTCCGGTCTTGCTGGAGAGGCTCATTTTGGAGAAGGGCCCCGATGTCCTCTTTGTGCCAGCCTTTGGGAGGAAGTCAGCTCTGCCAAAATGAGCAAAATGCCATCTTGTGGTCCTTGTGCTTTGCAGAGGCATGAAGGCATGATCCAGCCACAGAGCGGATTTTATCTGTTGAATCTGCTTAAAATTAGAGGTGTCGACCATGGAGCTGTGCACAAGCTGCGGTAAAATTATTCACCCCCAGAGACTCACAAGTTCCTGAGCCTGCAGCACCCATCCTCTTTTCTGGATGGGTGTCTGTATTGGCCTACTTTTGCTGAGCCCAGCATCTGTTCTTGCAATGATTTACAGTGACAGAGATTGGTGCAGGGAGGCACTGGCACTGTGAGATGTCCTAGTAAATTGTTTCTGTTCATTACTTGTGCCTCAGCTCTCCCTCCCAGCAGCTGTTCTCCCCCTCTCCTGAGACCACTGTTGGGCCAGGGTGCTCTGAACAAGTGTCCTGCACTGCCCTGGGGCCCATCGCCTCCCATCAAAGAGTTCAAGCACAAGGCACAGTCTCAGCATGTCCCCTTGACATAACAGATAAAAGGTGGCTCAAATCAATGACTTCCTTGGCCTGAGGTGCTCAGACTGCTCTCTTCCCCAGGGCATTGCTCGCCTCTCCTGCAGACACTGAAGGAAGAAGTTTGGGAGCAGAGAAGTGCAGCGGAGATGAGCTGGGCTTTGTACTTCTAGAATTTGGGGAGAGCTTTCTGGTTATGCTGTTGCTGGATGCAAATACTGAGATTTAGCATCACTGGTGGGACTCCAGGTGTGACACCCTTGCTCAGCTTTTCACTGAACCCAGCTGTGGGTTCTGCCTCTGTCAATGCTGTGACGAAGGAGAAAGCCATTGCTTACCCCTGTATCCGAGCAGCGACGGCACAGCACAGCAGCAGCGTTGGTGCAACCCCCCTCTACCCTAACAGGGTCTCAGAGGACCTGCTGCTGCTGAGGGTGCTCTGCTGTTTGCTGTTGTGCCTTGGTGGCCTGTCCAGCACCTGCTAACCCTCTGGGATGGTCCAGGCCTTGGTGTTGTCCCTCCAAGGCCTGGCAGGATGATGATGCTCCTCCTCTCGCGAGCGAATTGCAGCGCGATGGAGCGCGGGAGGGTGCAGTACCGCGGAGGGACGCTGGATGCTGCCACAGACCGGGTGGTTTTACCGTGATGCCCCGTCTCTTCAGCGCAGTTCAGCTCTGAGCTTCTGGCACCGGGCGGTGACCCTTGCTGTCGGGTTTTTTTTATAAAGCCCCAGCTCCTGGAGTGCAGTGATTAGGTGTGACATAAACGTCTACCTTCCTAAAAAAAAAAATATATATATATTTTAAGCGACTCTAATATGAGATCAAATCATAATTCAAGGACAAGGCTGAGAAAACTCAGAGGGAATAACAAACTTGTTTGAAAAATCAGCATGATGTTCTATTGCAGGGGACAAACATTTCCAGTGGACAAAATCCCAGTCCCTGTTTTGTTTGCAAGCCTGATTAGTGCTGGGTCATGACATGCAAACATTCACCTGGCAGCTGCAGAAGCCTGGCAGATGTCACAGGTGCTGAGACAAAAATGTGATCCTCCTGCCAAGCTCTGATAACAGCCCTCATTCC
>NW_010523613.1:20623-20931 GCF_000687285.1 Phaethon lepturus | reverse complement strand
TCGCTCCCGTTGGGCTGGTGTTACAGCCCTCCTCTTGGCATCAGCCCTGCACCCCAGCAGGGAGCTTGGGGGTCATTGACATAACAGGTTCTGCTTCTCCTCTTTGGCTTTTTGGGTGGGGGGAAAAAAAAAAATCACAGATGAAAACAGGGGCTTTTGCAGGTGCGTGTGCCTGTTCCTCCCTGTGTGGCTGAGCTCTGCCATCCCTGCTGGTACCCCTGGGGCAGGAGGCACGTACTCACAGCCCGCTTTTAGAAGCAGGCTGAAATTTCAGGTGCATGGACATCTGCTCACCGCTCCAAAAAATT
>NW_010523613.1:4765-20555 GCF_000687285.1 Phaethon lepturus | reverse complement strand
TCTCTGCTCCAGAGTATGCAGCATAAGGCATCAGATGGGCATGTGCGGAGAAGGGCAGGGAGACTGGGAGGGTGGCAGAGGAAACCACTCCCGTCCCATCCACAGGCAGACCACGGGTGTCGCTTGTTGTAAGAGGACTGTGGGTATCCGGGAGGAGCTCATCCCAGAGCTGTTAGGGGAGTCGGTCATGTTTACCCGAAAACCTGACAGCGGACGATAAAGCGGCTGTCTCAAGAGTCAGTGAGAGAAGGCAGTTGCTGTTCCTCCTGTCTGGCCCCAGGACTCTGTCCCTGGGGGCGTGGGGAGGTGTGGAATTGGCGTTAGCAGGAGCAGTTGGTACCTTGGCAGTGCTGGAGACCAGGGAGCTTTCCGGCCCGCCCGGGCAGGCTGCGAGGGGCAGCGGGGTGACCCTGCGCGTTACCTAGGACGGCACTAGCTGTGGCTGGCGGCACCAGGACCTGTGCTTGTACCGCCGGGGGTTTACCCACTGACTTCACTCTAATAATAGATGTACCTGATGGGTTCTTGAAAGCAGGATTTTGCTGCGGAGCCCCCCGGTAGAGAAACAGGGATGGCTCCCGGGGAGCTGCGCTGCTGTTGCTGTCACAGAAAGAAGGGGTGTGTGGGGGGAGCCTCTGTAGCAAAGAGAAGAATGGTTACTGTCCTGTAGTATGTGGCCCATGTCCTGCTTCTTAATTTGATTTTTATGGTGAACTTGTGGGAGAATATATTATGGAGGAAGTATTAATAAATTTCCTTTCCCCTTTCTGGAAAATGGAAGTCGACATAGGACAGGGATAAAGGGGAATGCAAGGAGCAGATAAAGCCGCACATGCCGTGGTGGGGAGAGCTATTTATGTAGGTGTACAGACAACCCTTTGGGTGGAAAAGCTGTTTTATCAGCTAAACCTGGAGAGGAAAGCACTGTCACAGCTGCACATACATGCCTTCATGCTACAGAAAATGTGAAAGAGTTTCTGTTACCCAAATAGATTGGGTAACCTTGATACTTCTTGCATAAAGTTAAATTCAGTAAGCTGAGTCTCTTGTGGGGCATGAAGGTTAGCTGGGTCAACTTGTACGCAGTTCAAACATTCAGCTTTGACCAGTCAAACCTCATGTCTCCTTGAAAGCAGATCCATGCTGTTGAGACAGGAGGCATGACAAGGTGTAATTAGAGATGAGCCTTAACCCCTGCTCTTAGCAAATGAATAGTCTTCGGTAATGGTACTTTGTTAATGAGAATGAAGTGAAAAGCACTTGAGCTTCCCTGCTGTGCCATGGCTCTGTCACTGCTGCTGGGAAGGTGATGGAAGTATGAGAACCAGAGAGAACCACAGGGCCTTCTTTTTAAAAAAAAGAGGGAGTGTGGGGTTTAGGGACAGGTATGGGGTCAATGAGAGGATGTCTGGGGTAGAGGAGCAGCCTTGGGGTAAAAGCACTATGCCAGCAAGCGGGAAAGCTGGGCTTCTCGGGGCAGTCGGAGGCTCTATGCCATCCCAGGCAGTGGTGACCCCAAAGGGTTTTGCTGGATTTTCTGTGTTGTAGGTAAAGGTAAGTGGCTTCACCCAGCACTGAGACTGGGAATCGAAATGAGCAGAAGCCTTCCTGAAGATCAGCCCCAGGGGTTTTGTGGCTGCGGCCTTTCTCTAGCAATATGAGCAGGTCTCAGACACTGGACATGGAGATGAAAGCAGGCATGATGGTCGTGAGGAGATGGGTGTCCCTGACACTTCTGCTTTACGACACAGCTGTAGGTATGGACCTCTGTGCCCAGCTCTTGCACCCCTGCAGCATGAGCAGGGGCTGACGGGAGGCAAGACAGCGTGGACGTGGATACCCCTCCAGCCTTGCTCTTGCTTTCAGGGCACCTCTGTGTGGTCCTGAAGTCCTGTTGTGCCCATGTTTCATCGAGACTTTCTCCTGAGAATAGGAGAAACAGCGCTGATCCATGGGTCAATGAATGTTTTGGGCAAATACACTTGCTGCTAGGCCCTTGTCGCAGAGCTGGAGAGACCGTTCGGCGCTTTGGCTGCACGAACAGCCTGCCCAGTGCTGTCTCTGCTAGGTGAGACAAGGTCGCTCTGTGCCATCTCCCGCCTCTGTAAAGCTGGTGCAATCCAGCCATTGCATGTTAATTGGCTTTGGCAGAAGCTTTAGCTCAAAAGCTCCTCTCTGGTTTCCTTCTCAGCCTTTAGCACCCTGCTACAGTGCTTGTCCCATGCCTGGCCCAAGGCTTCTGCTCAACCCTCTGCAAAGGCAAGGCGGGAGGGGAGTGTAAAGCTCCAGCACTGGAAACTCAGCCCATAAATTTCTATTTGCCCTCTTTACTGCCTAAATAGTCTGATAATCTAGTGCTGTTGCTGCTCTCAGGCTTGATTCAGGTTTCTTTGGAGGTAATACTGTGACTTTTTTTTCCCTTCATAGTTTCTGGAATTGTGCCCTGTACTTAGTCATGTTCTGTGGGTCTGTAATTATCTGTGGTGCCTACATATCCATTAAGGGATTTTATATGTTAATCTCACAAGATCTACTGCTCGTTTTGATGTTTTCATCTCGCCGGCTGCCCGCAACCTCTGCATGTGATGTGCCGGGTTAACCGCAGGGCGAGCAGAGATGAGGACAAGCATTTCCCGCTGCTGCTCTCTCCCTAACGCACCCTTCTCTCCGACCCCCAGCACCCAGCTGAGCCGCTGGACCAGCACCGAGCTGTGGGGCTCTCGGCGTGCGCACTTCAACGCATCTTTCCACGCGTCGGGGAGCAACGAATGGTTCTGCCTCAGTGACGTAAGTTTAACTGGACAATTATTTTATGGCATCTCTAAGGTTAAAACCAGGCAAACTGCCATGTAACTTGGTCAGGGATTGCTGCAATGAGTGAGTGACAAGCCACGAATTCAGTTCTGCCAGTGACAACAGTACCATCCTGATGCTGCACGGGTGCATTTCGGTTCCATAAAACCGTATGTTGTATAGTTTACTAGTTGCAGAGCTAAATCTACCTAAACTTACTCAGTTTTGGTCTATCTAAAGTAAGTATCTTTTCAGGGGGTGGTTTGATGTTTTTCAGTGAACCAAACCAATCATATCAGATTAAGGAAAAAAAAATCCTCTTTAGGTTACTTAAATTCATAAAACTTGAGGACTAATTGAAAGTAGAAATGCACGTACAAAATGCAATATTTTGATTCTGTTTAGAGAAGTCAGAATTTTCCATTACTTGCCTGCTTTCTCCCAGCTGCAGCTACTCACTAAATTCACAACAGAGTAGTTTAGTAGCTTCTGAATGTGTTTGTCTCAACTAATTTACTATTTTTGGGGGTGGGGATATTGCTGAGATGTAATTACAAACCCAATTGTATCAAGCTCAGAATTCCTTTCTTTTCAAGTGTTACACAAATTATTTAGCTTTTGATTTGTTACCTTTTGTTCTAGAAAAAGGTTTTACAACATACCCGCTATGTCTAGACACATCTGTAAGGCACTAATTGGATTTAAAAAAAAAACACATCACTTTATCATTTTCATCTCTGAGGCCGTTTAATAGACTTAACTTTTCCAGAAATGTGCTCATTTTGGTCCCAATTCAAGGAATATCCATCATTAGGACAGCAGAGGGACCCAAAAGTCACACTGGCATCCGTCGCACTTTAAGCCTGTGCTTGAAATTCTGCTCATGCTCAGCCACTGAACTGGTGCTTGCAGTTTTCGCTACTCTCAAATGTTGTATATCCGTGTATGGCACAAAATGTGGACAGAATGGAGAGAGCAGGGTAAGGAATGAGTAAGCCTTGCAAAATACAATTCTAGAGCCACCTCACCTTGCTCTAGGAAGCAGGGTATGTTAGAAAGTTTTACTAGAATTTGTTAAAGTATTAATGTTATTCTTCCTCTGCCACTGTTTGTTCTTCCAGTATGACCCAAACTAGGGGGAAACACCCGAGGAAGAAAGTGTGATGCTTACTAGTGGAGCTCTTGGCTTGTAACACGTCGATAACCTGCAGAGCTCATGAAAGCATTCAGTTTATACAATACCACAGCACGCTGCCTCCCACGGAGCATTCAGAGTCCACTGTGCCAATAAAGCACAGGTTGAGAGACGTGATGTACATCCACACCAAGAAGCTTTTAAGAAATGAGGGAAAAATTCTAGAGCACGGTAAAAAAAAACAAAGACAGTTTTTAAACTGCAATATTACTATTAGAACATGCTCAGAAACATCGCTCTGGGTGTCAAAGCTGAGCTTGACAATATTTTTTATTCATCTGTGGGCATTTCCCTCCAATACAAAACAATTTAAAGAATTTTTCTGAACAGCCAGTGAATCAGAAACCCGTGTCCAGCTGTCTGGCTCGGTGGTCTGTGTTCGGGAAGAAGCATGGCAGATGCAACGCAAAATCCAGGGGCTGATCTTGCAACAAGTAGAACAAAGTATTAGTTCAGACTGTGGGAGATGAAAATGCCAATCAAATCTGGAAGTTGAGATGCTTGGCTTGAGCATTTATATTGAACTATGACTTCTTTGACTGATGTTCTGACCCAGGGTTTGACTTGCTGTCCTCTCAAGAGCAGCGTAAATAGTGAGGAACGAGGCTCTTGTTAAATACCAAATGCTTTAACACCACAGGTGAGGATATCTAAAACCTGATGCAATAACCTTAGTGTTTCATGACAAAGTCAAAATCTTCCAGGGTGTTGCCAGGGAAGGAGGGGACATCACTGCAACAGTGACCACGCAGGCTCTGCTCCAGGTCACCCAGTCCTCTTGCACACAGGAGCTGCAGCCAACCCTGGCCCCTGCCGTGGTGCAAATGATAAGAGCTGCTCTTTTCTGATATATAAACACCTTGAAAACTGGTGTTGTGTGAGCAGAGTGGGTGTGCAATTCCAAAATTTTTGTGTGCAAATTCCAAAAATGAGACAGTTGAAAGAAAAAAAACCAAACCCCTTTCAACCAAGTGTTAATGATGCACTTTTTGCTGTGCCCACCACCCCACCTGTAGTGCTAAGAGCATTATGCAATTAGAGAACAAGCTCCCTTTGACTTATACCTGTTATTTCTTAATAGAAAATGAATTGGTGGGAAAACTGTTTGCTAGGAGAGACATAGAAATTAATGGCATGGCATTGTGTGTGTCTGTGTGGCAAGGAAACACGCCAAGCTCTGCACAGCCTCCTGAGAATTAAATGAGCATCCAGTATCAAAGCAGCATCAAAGGATCTCCAGAGATGAGCAAACCTCATAAATAAGGAAGCTCAGGGATGTATGAGAAAGCTCATGATATATAAATAGTTCATTTTGAAATCCTCTATTCTAAAACACCATCAGAAAAGGGCTGGCATATGAACGGTGAGATTGAGGCCTCGTCTGATTATTGGGATCGAAAAGATAATGGGGGATTGCAGTGTAGAGGATCTGGAGTTGATAATACAGCTGGGCTGGAAATAAAGGTCTAAGACAGTGTCGTCCAGTAGATAAAGCCAGGAGTCAGGGGAGTCAGACTTAGCACCGTAAACCATCATAGACATTTTTCACCATTCTCTAGGAAAACCCAGCCAAACAGCAATCTCTTGCCACGAGGCAGTTCTTCCGGCCCCTGAACCTTTCGACTTTCTTATACCTAAAACATGTCCTGATTAGTGAAGAGCCCTTCCAAAGCACAGTACTCTGGTGACTTATGGCTGTCACAAGATACTGCTAATATTACTTACACAAGAAGCTCATAATATTTTGAAGATGTACCTTGTCTTCTCCAGGACAGTATTGTTCTCTTCTAGTCCTGATATTCTCTCCCTCAACATTTCCTTTTCACTGAAGTCCTTCTCCATCGATCCCCCAGCCAAAGCACTTCACCAGCCACCCTGCAGTGGGTGCGGTGGTCTCCCACGCAAATACGGGCCAGTACCCGCCGCGACTGCCGCAATGTCAATAGCGAAACGTGGGAGGACTCTGCCCTCTAACAGCTCTTCATCCAGCATTTCTGGTTTTAAACAGCTTTAATGAATCAGGAAAACCGATTACTTTAACCTCTGAAACAGAATTTTTACCTAGGCTTCATCTTATTGGTAGAAAGAAAGTATTCAGCATTTCTCACATCAGTCTTAAATGCATCCTGAACAGACAGAGTGGAAAATTGTCCTAAACCCTTCGGCATCCACTTGCTGTCAGGCGCATGTCAAGTCAGGAATAAAAATTGGCAACTAGCTGTAGATTTCACAGTCATGCAGCAGGATTTGTGGAGCTGAATTTGCAGTTCAGTTCTTGGCTTCAGCTGCCACTCCACGTACCTCCGGTGATGAGCATTCGTGCCACAGAGACGCATTAGAGTTGTCAGATATCCAGAGCTTACAGAAATAACTTCATTTCTAAATGGACTGTCTCTTTTGGTATGAATAGTCAGACAGAACGACATACAAAATACTTGACATGCACTGCTAGATCAGTACAGTCTCTGACACATGAAAATATTTGGAATATTTCAGACTCCATTTAATGCTTCTCCAGAGTTTTGCAGAACAGTAAATTATGAGATCTATAATTAAGCTGTGCACTCCCTCTCTTTGATTATGCTTTAATCTTCTTTCATTTACCAAAGATTGTGAAAGCCATTGATCAAATACCTCTCAGGGACCTGAATATAATCTAAAAGGAAACTAAATGTTAACAGGGAACAAGGCTTTAAACTTTGCTGTTGGTAGTTATTCCCAAGGCTTAACTACACTTTGGAAATAAAAGGAGGTCAAAACTGCTTTCCCTGTTAAAAAGGGGAAACAAAAAGTCAGCAGAGGTGTTTTCCTCTGAACTTATGAGCACTAAATACATTATTTTGGGGCTAAGCAGAAAGGTAGCCATTTATCCCTGCAGTTATACTAAATCCTGGCACTTTGGCACAGAATCACTTTGTGTAGCCCAGAAGAGTCACGTAGTAAAAGAGGAGAGCTGTGCTGCTGTGGCTGAAGTTCCACCCAGCAGTGGTTAAGGGGGAGCGTGCAGGCTTGGCCACCACGTGTGACCTGCCCTCATCTTCCTCAGCACCTGCAGTTCTTGTATTAAGGATATTAGACCTTCCTGGCCTATTCCCTTTAGCATCTGACTATGGACTTGTTCATGAAGTCATCCAACTCCTTTCTGAACCTGCTGATGCCACCTGCCCCCACAACAAATCATGGCAACAAATTCCAGGAGATTGCTGCCTGCTGCTCTTAATTTTAAGGTGCTCTCCTATTAGTATGAGTGACCCTTCATTCTAGTATTGTGGGATTTGGTGAACATCAGTTTTGCGCTTGCCTTATCCTTATCCTTCACAATTTTATAAATCTCGATCATGTCTCAGCCATGCAAATCACTGCAGCATTTTTAAAACATAGCCAGTAAAAAACACAGGCTTTTGAAGAAAAAAAAAAAAAGGAAATAATTTCAAATCGCAAGACTAGTCTTCAAAAGTAAAATGTGCTAAGGGAAACAAATTACTCCTAAAAATAAAAGCTGGCCAATGACTGGTCAGCAACAGCAATGTGTTACCATCACATTGAGATCATACTCTCACATATTACAGTGCAGCTTATAAAATACTTGAAAGGGGAATGCATATCTACTTCAGATCAGCAAATACTTTGAAATTCGGGGATGAAATCCCAGTGTCACTGAAATAAAAAAAAAAAAAAATCAAAATTTTTCTTTTTAAATGTTCCTTGTATAAAGCAAAAGAAAGGAGTATCGCTCATTCACTGTAAAACTTCTGTTTCTCTCTGCCAACTTTGAGCAAAAAGATAGGGGCACGTGTTTAAATACATTCCCTTGGTTGTTTTCTCCATCTGGCTAGCATAACAAACTCTACAGGTGATTCAAATGCAATGCCTTGACTTCTTTCAATTCTTTAATTTGAAAGGTTATTTTAGCACACCATAAACCAGTCCTGTGTTCCAGTATCTACGCTACTGCAGCCTTCCTTGGTAAAGGATCACTGTTCTAACCTCAGGGACGATATCTACACCATACGTACATGAGTGAGTCAGCCTTCTATCTCAGAAATTACCTCTAAGAGGCAAAACTTCAGAAATTCACCCTCTATACTTACCTAAAACAAAGACTTTTATGCATCATGTTTCTGGTTTATTAGTTTAAAACACAGCTTGGGTTGGCACTAAACCACAAAGAGCAGCAGATAAGAAACTGTATATTTTCTGACAGGTCATTGAGCCGGAGCCTAACATGCTCATCTTAACAGCTCATCTGTGTCTGCTGTCCTGACGTTCTGACATTTGCTGTCAAGGTTCCTTTCCTGGGCAGCTCGGCGCTTTACTGTTCAACACCACTGCCCTAATCTGCAGCAGCACATACCAGTCTCTTAACTACTGACGCAAAACCACTGTCTCTGGAATCCAAAGAAACACCCCAAAAAAACAAAATGAAGATTATCAATGGCTTCTCTATTATGCAAACTAGATATTTAAGACAGCGCAGGACACACATTATGAAAAAGGTATTTATTATTTACACAACTGCTATAGTTCCTTAAGAACAATATATACCATTTTTATTTGAAAGGGTCAATGCGTCTTTCAAATACATGAACTGCATAATGCACAAGTGTTGGTAATGCCAAACAGCAGTCACATCACACTTCTATAGTGCAGGCATAAGCAGCGCAAGTAAATGATATTTTAAGAACAGTATGGCTGAATATTGTATTTAAACACAGTGTTTGCACTTTGACAAGATTTAGCTAGAAGAGAACAAGGGTTTTGTTCATGCTTTGTTAGGAATGTGAATTTCCCATCTGAGGTTTAAACCCTTTATCTGACATGAGAATTTTTCAGGCAGACTGCTTTTCACTTACCAAATAAGAGTGGGTTTCTCTCCCTCAAACATCAATCTTTTGTTTTCCAGTAAACACTGCTTTATAGTACAACTTCACACACTGGGGTAAATTGGCCACAGAGTTGGTACTTTCCCATCTTACTGTCTTGCACAGAGAAACACTGACATACTAATACATACCAAACTTAGACAACTTGTAATTTATAGACTTAAATACTGGAATGGGAGGGAGACTGTTTCTAAAGATGGAGGGAATAAAGGGCTTATACAATTCATACACAGCCAAGGATGGCTCCTTACTCAACTTTTTTGGTCTAAATATTTTTTTCTAGTTTCAGAATGGTTTTGGTCTTTTAATGGTTTTGGTTGTACTTCGGCAGCAAAGGAGAGGAAAGTATTTTAAGTAGTAACACCAGAACTGAATGCAAGAAAAAGTAACTGACTTGTTTCTCCCACTTTGAGCTTATTGCTGTGATCTTTTTAAAAAAACCCACAACCAACCACCTGGAAGACCAAGTATAGCAGTCATTCTGGCATTGGATCCAGTGTCCAGCACTATTATACTCTAGCGTAAAAGCAAGGAAAAGTCCAATGATCTTAGTTATGTTCCCTTCAATTCAGTGCCACACAATCTTACTAGCGCTATTGTCCTTGCTTCTTTGAAAGATACCTGGAAGAAACAAAAGTACAGTTTTTCACAAAATAAGAGGTAGGCACAAATATGTCTAGTACCTTTTATAAATTCAAAGTATGAACCTGCTTTCTTTTCTCACTAGCAATCCCCCTATTGATAACCAAAAATTAGAAATGTGATCAATACTACTTATGATTTAATTCGATTTCAACATTCTCTCAGTTCCATGATAGGTTATCTTACAGTAATTCAAAGTCACATTTTTAGTTACTCTATTAGGTTTTTTAAACAAAAGGGAGGAAGGAAACAAACATGTTTTATTCTAAAAGGTTGAAAATTACAGAAGTTGGAAAAGTAGCTATTATATCATTTAAGATAAAAAGGCCTATTAGATATGGCACTCCTTCAAATAAATTCAAGACTAATGAACAGTGATCCAGCATAACCTGAAAAGAACAGCCCTCCACTAGCTTTTTTAGAGAACCTGAGTTACTCCAAAATGCTTGTTTTCTGGTCACATAGCTCTTTTACCAGAGCAATCTGGCTATGTGGTGACATTGAATGCCTTGCAGGTACTCTAGAAAAAAAAAATCCAACCAATATAACTGACAGTGTGAAATACCCTGTGGATTTCAATGCTTTTGAAGTTTAACTTTCTGTATTTCTGTTCTAATCAGAAACACGAAAGAAAATTGTATCAAGTTTGCAAGGCTGTTCTTTTAAGCACTGAATGAGTGTTTTTTCAAATAGCATATTGTACACATCTTTTTTCGCCTGTATTGGAACTTCAGGCTGTTGCATAAAACCATTAAGAATTTTGCCCAAACACTTCACAAATCATTCTCTAGCAACAATTATGATGCTAGCTGGTGCTCTAAGCATTTGGAAAACTCTTGTTCATAACATAGTAACTTACATTTTGGAGCTGATGAATACCGTAATGCCACACAACTTGGATAGTGCCCGAGAACCACACTGTAACACCCCAAACCGCTGAAGTAACTGCCAGAAAAGTTGCCTCGTAACGAAGGACCTAAGATCTGAATGGAGAGCCTAACTTTGTAGGGGTGGAAAGAGAGAGATTTTGGGGGACCAGGTTCCTTCAAAAATTCTTTTCCCCTTAGGAAGCATAATTGCTTAACTGAAAACAATTTGAGGTCCTGAATACTAGAGAAGTATGAAAAAAGGTCCGTTTTGTCAAAACCTTATCATTTTAGAGAAGCAAGCCCACACACTATAGCCTCGTTAAAATTCTGCTCAAACTAAAGGACCTTCATAACTGTAACTGATGTCAAAGTTCATCAGCTGTTATTTTCTGGCCTTTGTACAGATGACCTCAAGCAATACACAGTGCGCTCAGGGACAGAAGGAAGAAAGAATTTTGACTTTGTTCTTACCTTTCCCAATGTTTGTGATTCAGCTCCAAAAAGTCATCTAATTTTGCTATTTCTTTGAGGTATTGAGTGAGCTTTAGAAGCTCCTTGTCTTTATCCCGATTTAAATGTGCTTTCATAAAAGGCCTTATCTATACAAAATAAATAAACAGGGTATAACCATTTGCTCAAAGTAAGAAAAATGCTTCTGATTCTCTATCATTTGCTATCTATTTAAAGTATATTTTCAGTACTATGCCAAGTTATACCTTCTCTTAGGTAAGAGGAATAAAAACCTTTTCCATTTGTGGCCACATCCAATTTGTCTTGTTATTTGTGCAAACTGGACTGCAGGGTTTTTGCCTTGTATGCCCCCAAGGAGGAAATTTGTTTTGTCTTGTTCTTCTTCAAGCCCTCCCCTCCCAGTCAGACAGAATGATAAAACGATGTGGAATGGACTGCCACATTTTCTAATAAGATTTCATAGATATTTTTGCATGAGACATGAGGGATTTTCAGCTTCACTTTCTGAGTTTGTGTGGCACCACTGGAACCAGATGCTTTTTTTTTTTCTCCAACAAAAAGCATTTGACAACTATGATAGGTTCTGTGAAAAGAGGTGTCAGAAATAAAGCTTATTTGACAACGGCTTTAAGCTTGGAATACATTATGCCTGCGCCTTGTTTTAGTAATTCAATGTTCTTGTCTGCAGCTCTGCTAACATTTTGACAAACATCTTTCAAGTCTGAGCTAGAGGGAGCTCTCTGGATAATCCTCTCCTAGCAAGGTCTTTGCTATTCCTGGTTCTCCTAACACTGTACCATTCCAATTCACATCATCTTGCTAGATCTCATCCATTGCTATTCTCTTCACATCATGGATACTTTCAAAGAAACATCATCTTGGATTTCTCCATTTGAAAACATCTTTTTTTTAAAAAGAAATTTATGAGGGTTCTCTTAGTACCATACTGCTGTACCATCATTTACAAGTAGAAATTTAAGTTGCATTCTTCTTATTCAGAACCAGCACTGATAGTGGAGCATGAACTGGTTGACAATTTTATAAAATGAAATATTTGCTGCTCTGCAGTCAAAATGGCTCAAGGCATTAATTATTTCCCAGAACAGAATGCTTGCTATTACATTGGCATACTACCATGAAGTACAGCCACTTATTTGATTTATATTCTGAATATAACCCCTCTTGAGATTGAACGTCACATATTTCAACAGTGCCTGTCAACAATGCCCAGCTTGATTATGGCTCGCAGGTATAATTTAAGCAGAAATCATAACTTCATTGATTTTGGTAGTCTTTTAAAAGCTCTCTTAATAGTGAAACAAAGCTTATTTAATACTACTTTTAGGGAAATATTAGTCCAGACAAATGGCATTCTAAATTAAAAAAAAAAAAAATGTGCATCTTTGCTAGATAAGAATAGAAGTATGAGAAAGTACTACTTCAAGTATAAGAAAAAGTAGTAATAAATGACAATTACCTTGAGTCCATTTTGTGGATTCATTAGGAAGTTTCGGCCAATGTCATCAAACATAATGGTATTTTTTTTGCTGTAGTATTCTGAAAATTTTCCCCAGATAACACCAAGAGGCTTCACCTGCAAAAATAACACATACAAGGTACCTGAGGTAAATCAGATCATAGGCAGGAGATGAAAATACCAGTCTATAGGAACTTGAATCCAAACTCAAATGCACACTTGCATTCTTTCGCTGAAAAATTAGCAGGTAGTTGGGCTTTAACATGGGAAAAGATGTGAAATAGTGTAACATATGAAATACCCTGCACACTAAAGAAAACATTTCTGTTGGTACTAAATTTTCTTGCAACAGTTATCTATTCTTTGATTTGAAAGCAGTGTCATCCAAATATACTACTCAAAAATTAATAGAGAATTTCAGTAGAAAAAAAATATCTGTGATTGCAAGATTTTCTTGCATGAAAACTTCCGCACAACTTTATTGTTGAGTATTTCAAAGGGGTATGATAACATGAATGTACAAAAAGATCAGGAAAAAATAGGTACTTACATCTATTAGTCCTCTTCTAGGAGTGTGCACTGTTATCATGGCAGCACTGTCCAGCATGAACGTTATCTTGTAGTTTGCATTGGTACTCACTCCAAGCTCCTGCATCACAATGATTTATTACTAAAGCTTCTAATTATGACAGTTTTACTGTTGTACAACTGAAACCATTATTACCATACATTGTTTGTCAAAGGGTGAGCTGCTGAGGATTACCAGAGACACACTAAAAATAGGTATCTGGAGGGGTTCAATTTTTTTAACCAATGAGAATCATAAAAGTACACTATTCTACCAAGAGAAAAAAAAGCTGATAGGAATTTATTTTTTGTAGTGTTTACTATCAGAAACTTATCAACTGATGTCAGCATAAAATCAAAGCAACTTTGCAGAAAAGGCAAAATACAGAGAGGTCTTGCTCATACCTTCATGCATAATCTTTCACAAGTTCTACATGACTCAACTTTACTCAGTATCTCTAGCAAAGGATAGCAACTGTGTGCAGTCTGCTATTTGTTCCTTCCAGTAAGCTGCAATAAATCTCAGCCCAAAGATGAAATATATGGTAACGGTTCACTGTTACCCTTTCCTCCTCTCTTGCAGATGTCCAGCCACACTTAATTGATTTCTTTTACATGAAAAAGTGAATCTTGCAAATGAAAGGCACTACCTACCTGGGTCAGTGTCCTGTTACACTAGAAAAAACTAGCTGTTCTAGACTGTCTGAATTCCAGGTGTAAATAGACGGTAAATGAGAGATTAAACTTGGTTATCTGACACTCCCTTCTTTTTAACGTTGTTCCTACTTTGTAGTTTAAAACAAAAACTTTAAAGCCAGGTATTGCTGGGATCATTGTTCCCTGACAAAAAGTGAAACTTTTAGTGGTAAGCACCCCTGGTGCTATCAGTTTAGTTGGCTTCTAGAGATAGGAATCTCAACTGATCAAGATCCAGAAGTAGGCATAGAAAGATTGTGATTCAGTAAGATATGAAAGGACTGGAAAGGTGACTTAGAAATGTAGAAAGGTGACCAATGCATGAGAAACAGCCCAGTTTTGAACAATGGTTTTCCACAAGAAAATTCTAGCACTACACTGACAGACATAACATAAAGAGATGTAACACTGCCACAAGAAATGCAATGTTTGCAAGGCTCAACACTGATTTTACTTGCACTAACTCTACTTCATAGTTCTGATTAAAGATTCTCATTTCTGAGCTCGCTCTGAGGCATTTTTGTTTGTTTAGAAAAATTGTAGCAACTCATTATTTTAAGGAAGAGGACACTGGAAAATGTGCTTTGGTCTGTTAAAACGTGAAAAAATAGTCTATTAGAAAGAGTGGAGATACAAAAGCTTAAATTTGGAAAAGTTTTCCCTGAAATGGAAATAAGCTTTGATTTATAAGCATAAAAAAACCCCAACCAACCAAACATACAGTTTTCAATTCTTAGTAAGCTCATTAGATTTACAGCTAAGCCTGACTGTAAATATGTTTACCACCAGGTCAGCTGTGCAAAACTGGCCAGTTGCCTGATTTAGGCACAGAAGAAACTAGGATTGACAGAAGAGCTCTTACGGATGTTTAATAAGGCAGAGGAAGCAACAGAACCACACAGCTGCAAGACGTACAAGATAAATATGAAAAGTTTCCTCTTGATAACCTACTCTAGCATGCCACATCTGTCTGCTCCTTTAGAAAAAAAGATATTACACTTAAAGACTAGAGCTCTATAATTAGAGGTAAGATGAAAGCAACTGTGAAGGCTGCGTGACTAATCTTAAAGTTTCAGCAGGCACTGACTTGTGTTTAGTTCTGCTAAATTTAGCACCTACTGCTGATAGTTTGTGTGGAATTCTAAAATTAGATTTAATCTAGTTTTGTGACAAAGATAACTTAAAGTGACTATGAAGATTTAAAAAACTCAGGTTTTGATTCATACAACCTCCCCAGTTGCTAACCCCCTGTATAACGCTAAGCGTAAGTCCAACTATACAAACAGCCAGACTAGAAACAAATTACAGATTTTCAGAACAACTTACTTTCATTTTAGCTTCAATCCATTTCATATTAGTAGCAGCTGAAACAAAAGGGAGAAAGCAGAAAGAATACTTTATCAAAATAAGTCATTGACAGGCAAAAAAGAAACAAGCCAAGAAACGGTTCACTTACCAAATCTTTACACAAAATTTAATTTCAGAAAGATCCATCCTTGTACAATGGGGTAGCTTTTAGGGTTTACTGCTGTGAAGACAGTCTTCCTTCATGGAAGTTTACTTTTATTTGGAAAAGCTTACTTTTCAAATGAACAACTAGATGAAGCACTGTCTGCGTTTAAATAATTTTCTAGATCAGCTGTTACTGAACTACAGTCTGCAGGACTGGAAGAAGTGGGCTGCACCTGGTTTGAGGAACCATACTGCCTGTGCAGGATTTTCTCCTGGAAGCAATGATAAGAGTACACAAGGTCTGGAAAGGACAAAGTGTCAACATTGCCCGCTGATCTAAGAATATGTGGAAACATTGTCCCAGACTATGAAAACTAAATTTTGTTATACAATTTTAACATGGTTTAAACTCTGCACTGGCTAAAGTCTGTTCTCCAGCTGTTGGACAGGAAGTGAAACAGCATGCAAACAATCAACCACCCTTGTAGACAGGAGAGTTTGGTTCATTTGGCAGTTCACTACTGATTGTCTGGATTGAGATTATTTGTAAAGATAGCTATCAAACAAGTGTTTGAATGTTGGCTATACAATTCCGTTACTTCAAGCACTTGTTTGTTTGTACAAAGTAACACTCAGTAAAGTGATGCTGAGCTTTACACTGTGATTAGATCCATTCATGTGAGCAGTATGTGGTGGTTTTTCACGTAAGAATTACTGTTTTTCTGAAATAGCTCTAATAGCTATG